>NC_057748.1:10310219-10315547 GCF_004010195.1 Chiloscyllium plagiosum | reverse complement strand
TCTCTCCCCCCACTCTCCCTCTGTACCCATAAAAGCTCTTGCCATTTGTTTGTGAATGTAATTTAGCAAAAAATCTCTCATCAAATCAGGATGTGTGGAGCTGCCTTCTCCCAGTGCTGTAGCCCGCGCCAGTGGTAGTACACATGTAGTGCTGTCAGGAGAGGGAGGTTAAAGATTTTGAGCTCCTGAAACTGCAGCACTCCCTCAGATCTGCACTGCCCCGTTAGCCTGGATTATCTGCTCAGATTAATGGAATGACGTTAGCCAAAGACCTTCGGACAAAGCTGCAACAAGGTTGGTACAGTATCAAATCCATATCCCAGCACTTTATAGAATCCCTCAGTCTGGAAGCGGACCATTCAGCCCATTGAGTCCACACTGACCCTCCAAAGAGCATCCCACACAGACCCACTCCATCTCTGTAACCATGCATTCCCCAAGGCTAACCCACCTAGCCTGCACACCGTGGGGCAATTTAACACAGTCCATCCACCTAACCTGCATTGGACTGGGTGCGGCAACTGGAGGAAACCCACACAGATACAAGGAGAATATACAAACTCCACCCAGGCAATCACCCGAGGGTGGGATTCGAATCTGGGTCCCTGGTGCTGTAAGGCAGCAGTGCTAGCCCCTGTGCTACCTGGATGCATATAGACAGTTACCAATACCATGTGAACTCATGGCACAGAGGACATGTGAAGCCATAAACACAAACACAGCCTGATACATCAAGAATTTGAGGAAAAATAATGGTGAGATACATTGAGTCAATTTAATGGGTCATGGCTGGTATTCAGATCACACTGTATTCATTTAAAAGGATGTGCGGGAAATGGCACAAGACAGGACAGACATGATGGGCCAAATGGCCACCACCTGCGCTGTAAAAATTCTGTGATGTTTTCAAAATTGATCCAGGTGCCAGGCACATGCAAAAATAACCAGAGGGTGGCATATTCCAAGTGAGAACAATTCTTTGTCCTATTTCTGACACCAGCTCTCCCCTCACATATATTTTCACTCCTGTTCTCGCAGGCTCCAGGGAAGCAGAGGGTTAAGTAAAGACTGGTTGTCATTGAGAGTTCCCGGATGGAAGCTTAATAAGAAAAAAAAGAAGCAGGTTGCAGGATTAGTTTAGTGCTGAGGTTGGATTGGCAGAGAGGGGGAGCAGTAGATAGAGAGAGGAGAATTATGCTGGTACCAGGATCTTAAGACAACCTCCATCTCTTGTCTTGCCAAGGGGGGGGGAAGGAAGCAAGACATTGAACAAAAAAGGGAGGACAGTGGTCTCTCTTCAAATCTCCAAAAAATAAAACAAGACTGAGAGGAGGAAGGGGATAAAACGGACACAATGACAACATCCACAAAAGAAGGCGGCTGTGCACAGTATGTGGGACCATACCGTCTAGAGAAGACACTGGGAAAAGGGCAGACAGGTTTGGAACGATTTTTATTGAGTCTGTTTGATGCTCGGTGTCTACGATGATGCTGTTTCAATGCAGAATTGCACATAGTCTTGTCTGGGATGCATGGAGAGCCACAGGAGGGGGAGTGGTGGGGGAGGATGGTGGAGGGAAAAATCGATGAATGTAATTTTTTTTTTGAACAGAAAGCTCTTATTTTGTTGCTGCGTCGTAAGGTATTTTCCTGCACGCAGGGGCGGGTGGAGGGACTGCTAACTTGCGCGGCTGTGATGTATTCACTATCTTTAATCCCTGGGAGTGATCACAAAAATGGAACAAAAAAAAAAGAAGCAAGCGATTTTCGTTGTCACTCCCAGCGCTGGAACCTGCTTGTTTCTCCCTCTCCACCTCCCCGTTTCTTTCCAAATGTGTGGTACCAGATGCTATGACAGTCTGTCCCCCCCCCCTCACACCTCAGCCCTTTGGGAAGATTTTACAGCATTCAGTTTTATTTTGGAGAAGTTTGAAAGGCTGTGATTAATTTTACGCTTGACGTGTTTTTTTTTGCGGGGGGGTGGGGGTGGAAGCAACATCTCAAAGTGTAAATTTGTGTGTAAAATATTGTGTCCTGCATTTTAAAAATGGTTTATAATTTCTTAACAGCAAAATAAATTCGATTCAGCCCTTCCTCTGGTTAGGGGGAAGATTCAGATATAAATGAAATACTGGAAATTAGATTGTAGTTTGTTGGGGTGGGGGAAGAGGGGATATACTCCTTTCAACCAAGTTAGTACAGGGAACTGGATGCCTGATTTTTCCTCTTTTTATTGAAAGCAGTTGTGCTTTTTTTTTGTATCTGTGAGCCAGTTGGAAGTATAGACTGCAACACTATTCAACCCCCTGCCTCCTCCTACTGGAGTGGGATAGCCTGGTGCTGTTGTGGCCTTGATTGGAGTGGTGAGAGAGCAGAGGGGGAAGCGATGCTTCGATGTGCTGCATTGAACTGCAAAGAAATGGACACGGGGCAGGGCTGAGCCACTGGGGACGTGGGGTACAGCCCAAAGATACCAGGGGGCTGCAGATCCCCTCAGGAGCAGGGGGTGAAACACCAGCCACTTCGAGACAATGTGTGGACTGCAGGGTCTGCCAGCACACCTATAAAACATACCACCCTTTATCAGTCAGTGGGGCACAGGGAATTATATACATTATACAATGTAACCTGCTGCCTTTGTTGGGGGAATATAGATTATAAACATACCCTGCTGTATCTCTTTGTAGAATATAAGGTATTATATAGATTATAAACATACCATGATGTCTCTGTCACTGGCATACAGAAGAATATAAATTTGTCTCTGAGATATTTTTGTGTAATATACCATCATCACATACTGTTGTGTATTTGTCAGTGGGCTGTATGGCATTATACTTTATATCACACACTGGTATAACTATCCATGGGATACAGCAGCAAAATGTTGCCTCTTTGTCAAAAGCAAAAGATTTTAAAGCAAGCATGTGTTTATTTTTCATCACAGATATTTCTGTGTGGGCCCAATGATTTACAAAGAGATAAAAACACCCTGACATTGAGGTGAACTTTATAATCCTCTTCATCTGAACTGACCAGCTTCCCCCCCCCCAGTAAGGACGATGGAAGCAGTGGTCAGTTTTCACACAGGTCTGTTGTGATAGCAGGACAATCACTTTCCCTAAGCAATGTTTACATGCATTATGACAGACTGTGTTCATACAGAGAGAGCAAAATCCTCGACTTAGATGACAATGAGGTGAATTTAAAATATAGAGTGCACCTCTGTCATTGTAATATCCGATATTATATAGTTATACAAAAACAGAAATTGCTGGAAATGCTCAGCAGGTCAGGCAACATTGTGGAGAGAAATCAGAGTTAACGTTTCGACTCCAATTATCCTTCCTCAGAACTGGATGTGAAACACTAACTCTGCTTTCTCTCCACAGATGCTGCCAGACCTGCTGAGCTTTTCCAGCAAGTTTTGCTTTTGCTTCTGATTTCCAGCATCCGGAGTTCTTTCGGTTTTTATAATGTTATAAACAGACTGTGGGATATCAAGCAACAAGCAGTTATAATTTATAGAGTTAGTACTCGTCTCTCCTGTGTTTGGGGGTGGGGGGGTCATATGATAATTTCCAAGTTGCCCTTGGGTGTGGGTGAAATGGGAAAAAAGAAATAAAGGTTGTTTAGAATGGGCAGCCAGATACTTGCTCAGAAATGACTGGAGCCACAATGTCTGCCATCTCTTCAATGACCTGAAGAGAAAGAAAAGAGTGATGCTATTTCCATACTACCTGCCCCGACCTCCCAAAGCACTTTGCAGAGCCCATGATCTCTTTCTGAAGTGTCGTCACCCATTGTGATGAAGGCAACGTGCACAGCAAGATCCCAGGCAGCGATGTGATAACGGCCAATCTGTTAGAGGGATGACCATTGGGCAGGGAGGACTCCCCAGGCCATCTATGAAATGGGTGACCGTGGGATGTTTCTCATTTGCCTAAGAGAGGCCTCAGTTTAATATCTCCCCTGACAGGCGCACCCCTGACTTGAATTCAGCCAGGTTTTGCCTAACTTCAGATAGATTAAACGTAGTTCGATTAGTCCAGATGCATAGTGCTATGTATTTCTGCTTTTACCAAGCAAAGCATCCCCTGATTTATTGTGAGTTGAGACACCAGACTTTGGCAGATATTTATGGAAACATTGGGAGAGCATTTATTCCAGTTTGGACTCTGCATGTCTGAATGTTAAAAACACGCAATTATACAGACAGGAGAGAAAGAGCAAACAGAGGAGGTCTTGCTTTTAATACGGAGAAACCTTTTTCTTTGAACGATGTGGAATTTTTCTCAGTAGTGGAGGCTGGGACTTTAAAGTTATTCAAGGCTGAGTTAGCTTTTTTTTGAGAGAGTTAAAGTGAGAGGGAAGTGGAACTAAGACCACAGCCAGATCCAGCAGCAGGATTGAGGGGCCAAATGGCCCATTCCTACTATCTGCTGTGTTCCTAGATTTTCACTAGTGGGACGAGCTGGTGTGGATTTCAGGTCGTCTGTCAGTTTCCGAATAGGCAATAGATATCTGCAAACACGTTGGGTCAGCCTCAGTGCATGGGCAGCCATAAGGCTCTAACTGAGCCCAGGGTTGCAGTCAGCTGTGGGGGTTGTTGTGAGTCAGTGGGTACTGCTCTGGTCTCTAAATCACAAGATTGCAGGTTCAAATCTCCCTGTTGAAACTTTATTGCTGGAACAGCACAGCAGGTCAGGCAGCATCCAGGGAACAGGAGATTCGACGTTTCGGGCACAGGCCCTTCTTCAGGAATGAGCAGAGAGTGTTCAGCAGGAGAAGATAAAAGGTAGGGAGGAGGGACTTGGAGGAGGGGCGTTGGAAATGTGATAGGTGGAAAGAGGTCAAGGTGAGGGTGATAGGTCGGAGTAGGATGGAGGCAGAGAGGTCAAGAAGAAGACTGCAGGCCAGGAAGGCGGTGCCGGGCGGGAGGGACTCGGCTGAGACAAGGTGGGGGGAGGAGGGATGAAGAAACTGGTGAAGTCCAAGTTCATCCCCTGTGGTTGGAGAGTTCCCAGTCGGAGGATAAGACGCTCCTCCTCCGACCGTCGCGTTGTTGTGGTTTGGCGGTGGATGAGTCCAATGACCTGCATATCCTCGGTGGAGTGGGAGGGGGAGTGGAAATGCTGTGCTACAGGGTGATTGGGTTGGTTCGTCCGGGTGGCCCAGAGGTGCTCTCTAAATCGCTCCGCAAGTAGGCGGCCTGTCTCCCCAATATAGAGGAGGCCACACCGGCTGCAGCGGATGCAGTAGATGATGTGGGTGGAGGTGCAGGTGAATCTGTGGCGGATATGGAAGTTTCCTTTGGGGACTTGGAGA
>NC_057748.1:10305189-10307924 GCF_004010195.1 Chiloscyllium plagiosum | reverse complement strand
TGGGGGCGGAGAGGTCAAGAAGAAGACTGCAGGTCAGGAAGGCGGTGCCGGGCTTCCTGACCTGCAGTCTTCTTCTTGTCCTCTCCGCCTCCCTCCTACTCCGACCTATCACCCTCACCTTGACCTCTTTCCACCTATCACATTTCCCACGCCCCTCCTCCAAGTCCCTCCTCCCTACCTTTTATCTTCTCCTGCTGAACACTCTCTGCTCATTCCTGAAGAAGGGCCTGTGCCCGAAACGTCAAATCTCCTGTTCCCTGGATGCTGCCTGACCTGCTGTGCTGTTCCAGCAATAAAGTTTCAACTTTGATCTCCAGCATCTGCAGACCTCACTTTCTCCTCAAATCTCCCTGAGCAGGCCGATATTCTCAATGTAGTACTGAGGGTGTGCTGCACTGCCAGGATTTATTTTCTTTCATTCACAGGATGAGGACTAGGCCCAGCATTTAATGCCCATCCCTAACTGGTAAGAGTCAACCACATTGCTGTTGGTCTGGAGTCACATGTAGGCCAGACCAGGTAAGGAAGGCAGATTCCCTCCCTAAAGGACATTAGTGAACCAGATGGTTTTCCCCCCAACAGTTGGTAATTCATGCTCATCATTAGACTCTTCACTTCACATTTTTATTAAGTTCAAATTGTACCGTCTGCTATGGGGGGATTCGAACCCAGGTCCCGGGGATGTTATCTGGGTCCCTTGGTTAACAGTCCAGCGAAAATACCATTAGGCTATTGCCTCCCCTTGCAAGGAGTGTGATGCTGACCAGAATTGGTGGCTGTGAACATTATTTCTAAACAAACACATGTCAGCCTTGTTGAAATACAATATTTTAGCAACCCCCAGATATATTTAAAGCATTCTGTGGAGCCAACTCTTCCTGTGACTATTGCACTGACCCCCTTCTCTGTCACACCTTCTTCACAACCCACCTGTTGTTATAAATAATCACTGTTACCAATCTAGAAAAAAAATTACATTTGTATAGCACCGTTCAGGGCATCTCAAAGCACTGTCCACCCAACTGAATGTTGTAACTTCAGGAAATGTTGCAGCCAGCTCCCACAGATAATCATCCTATTAGATTAGATTACAGTGTGGAAACAGGCCCTTCGGCCCAACAAGTCCACACCAACCCGCCGAAGCGCAACCCACCCAGACCCATTCCCCCACATTTACCTCTTAGCTAACACTACGGGCAATTTAGCATGGCCAATTCACCTAACCTGCACATTTTTGGATTGTGGGAGGAAACCGGAGCACCCGGAGGAAACCCACGCAGACACGGGGAGAATGTGCAAACTCCACACAGAGAGTCGCCTGAGGCGGGAATTGAACCCAGGCCCCTGGCGCTGTGAGGCCCCTGGTGCTAACCACTGTACCACCATGCTGCCCAATTCTGGTGATGTTGAGGAGAACTTGTTTGCTTTTCCTCAAAGTTTTATTGTGGAATCTCTTAACATGCACTTGAAAAGGCAGTTGGGACATCAGAGAGACAGAGGTGGGATAGAGACCGTTCAGCCTATCATGGCTGCTCAGTGTCATCAAGCATCTATCTGTCCTCATCCCATTCTCAGAATCTGGCTCATTGCTGTGGCATGTCAAATGTTCATCTAAATACTTAGTGTTCAATATCTTGAGGATTCCTGCCTCGAGCACCCTTTCTGAGTGAATCCCATACACTCACCACTCTCTGGGTGAGAAATATTTTCCTCAAATCCCGAAATTTCCTAATCAACCTTAAGTCTGCGGCCCCTTGTTTTTGACCCCTCTACTAAAGGGAAACGTTTCTCCCTATCTACCCTGTCTCTGTTCCTCAGAACTTTATAAACCTCAATCAGATCCATCCTCAGCTTGAAGGAACACAGCCCAAACCTATCCAGTCTCTCTGCATGAATGCTACCAGCCCAGGCAACATCCTGGTGAATCTCTCCCTGCACTCTCTCAAGTACAATCACATCCTTCCTGTAGTGTGGTGACCAGAACTGCACACAATACTCCAGCTGTTGACTAACTAACATCATATACAACTTCCTCAGAAGCTGCCTGCCCTTGTGTTCAGTGCTTTCACTAATAAAGGCAAGTAACCCATATGTCTTCTGAACCACCTTATCTATCCGTTCTGTTGTTTTCAAGGGTCTGTGGACATTTACAGCAAGATCCCTCTGTACTGCCCAGGGTCCCACAATTCATCATGTATTCTCTCGCCTTGTTTGTCCTTCCAGAATGCATCACCTCACACTTTTCAGGATAAAAGTTTGCTACTGTTCTGCCTGTCTGACCAGCCTGCCTATATCCTCCTGGAGTCTGGGGGAGGGGGAGGTTTCTTCCTCGGATCAGTTTTAAGTATGAGTTGAGAGAAAGCAATTCCAACATTGCAGCATTTCCTCAGCGCTCAGAGAAATCTGAAAACCTGGATTTTCTGCTCATGCCTTCAAATGGGATTTGAACCTCTCTGAGGCATTTGAGTCCAACTGATTGAGCCCTGTCAGATGAGGAAGGGTTTGGTACGATATTTGCGGAGTCCAGGTTCTCCGTGTGATATCGGAATACACGCTCAGTGATAAAGTTACATCTTTTTGTCTTGCTGGCTCTCATTCTCTTTCTCCCTCTTTCCACATCTCCTTTTCTCATTGTCTGTATCTCTCTCCCTCCTTCTCATTCTTTCCCTTTATTTATCTCTTTTCCATTTCTTTCTTTCCTTTCTCTTTCTCTCTCTTACTCTCTTCACTCTTTC
>NC_057748.1:10302937-10304589 GCF_004010195.1 Chiloscyllium plagiosum | reverse complement strand
GAAAAGGTTGCCCCTTAGGTCTCTTTTATATCTTTCCCCTCTCACCCGAAATCTATGCCCTCTAGTTCTGGACTCCCCGACCCCAGGGAAAAGACTTTATCTATTTACCCTATCCATGCCCCTCATAATTTTGTAAACCTCTATAAGGTCACCCCTCAGCCTCCAACACTCCAGGGAAAACAGCCCCAGCCTGTTCAGCCTCTCCCTATAGCTCAAATCCTCCAAACCTGGCAACATCCTTGTAAATCTTTTCTGAACCCTTTCAAGTTTCACAACATCTTTCCGATAGGAAGGAGACCAGAATTGCACGCAATATTCCAACAGTGCCCTAACCAACATCCTGTACAGCCGCAACATGACCTCCCAACTCCTGTACTCAATACTCTGACCCATAAAGGAAAGCATACCAAACGCCTTCTTCACTATCCTATCTATTTGCGACTCCACTTTCAAGGAGGTATGAACCTGCACTCCAAGGTCTCTTTGATATTCACAGAAACATTCCAAACTGTTGGGAAGGCTTTAGGAATGACCTGGCTCAGGTTTGACTCGAGTTGGATTTCCTTTGCAAAGGATTGGAGTCTGGGATGTTGTACACTCTGGCTTCATAAAGGGATGGGAGGGGTGGGGGGGGTGAAGCATTTACAGGTTTGTTTCAGAGACAAGAACATGGTTAGAAAATATCACTGAGACTAGTTAAAGGAGTGCTTAAAAAATGAATTGAACGCCACATCAGAATATAAATGTTCATTGGCAGTCACTGAAATATTGGAGGATCATCTAGTACAGAAACAGGCCATTCTGCCTGTCCTAGCTCTTTGAAAGATCTATCCAATTAGTCTCACCCCCTGTGCACTGTCCCTGTAACACTGCAAATTTCTGCTCTTCAAGGATTCCTTCAGTTCCCTTCTGAACATAACCTTGCTTCCACTGACTTTGCAGGAAGTGTGTCCCAGATCTTTACAAACTGCTGCACGTTTTCAAAGAAACTTTATTTCAGCCCCCTGCAGACATTTTTCTGACTATCATGACTCCATGTCCTCTGGTTATCGATGACTCCTCACAGTTAGAAACGGTTTCTATTCTCTTGATGAGCTTCACTATTAAACTTCCCATTAACACTGTGTACCCAATGGAAAACAATCCCAGCTTCTGCAATCTCTCCAGGTAACAGAAGCCCCTTGTTCCTTTTGTAAACGTCCTTTGCACTCTCTCCAAGACCTTACTTTTTTCCCTAAAGTTTGGCACTTAGAGCTGGATCCTATATTCAAGTGCGTGGTAACCAGTGATTTATAAAAGTGTAGGATAATTCCTTTGCCTTTTTTGTATTGACGTGGGGGCCCTTAGCGTTGCTGGCTGGCCAGCACGTCATTGCCCGTCCCTAGTTGTCCTTGAGAAGGCGGTGGTGAGCTGCCTTCTTGAACTACTGCAGTCCCTGTACTCTATTACTGTATGTTCATAGCGTCATAGAGATGTACAGCACCGAAATGGAACCTTTGGTCCAACTCATCCATGTTGACCAGATATCCCAACCTAGTCTAACCCTATTTGCCAGCACTTGGCCCATATCCCTCTGAGGAGAAAGTGAGGACTGCAGATGCTGGAGATCAGAGCTGAAAATGTGTTGCTGGAAAAGCGCAGCAGGTCAGGCA
>NC_057748.1:10275584-10301683 GCF_004010195.1 Chiloscyllium plagiosum | reverse complement strand
CCTTCCTAACCTGCAATCTTCTTCCTGGCCTCCCCGCCCCCACCCCACTCCGGCCTATCACCCTCACCTTGACCTCCTTTCCAACGCCTCTCCCCCAAGTCCCTCCTCCCTACCTTTTATCTTAGCCTGCTGGACACACTTTCCTCATTCCTGAAGAAGGGCTTATGCCCGAAATGTCGATTCTCCTGTTCCTTGGATGCTGCCTGACCTGCTGCGCTTTTCCAGCAACACATTTTCAGCCCATATCCCTCTGCACCCTTCCTATTCATATACCCATCCAGGTGCCTTTTTAATGTTGTAATTGTACCAGCCTCCACCACTTCCTCTAGCAGCTCATTCCATACACGTACCACCCTCTGCGTGAAAAAGTTGCCCCTTAGGTCCCTCTCACCTTAAACCTATGGCCTCTAGTTCTGGACTCACCCATTCCAGGGAAAAGACCTTGTCTGTTAACCCTATTCATGCTCTTCATGATTTTATAAACCCTATAAGATCATCCCTCAGCCTCCATATCCAGGTTGCGAATTGAGAAGAATCATTGGGTGTTCAATTCCATGTGTTTTTAAGGAGCCAATTGAGGAAATTCTTTGCGAAAGTGAAGACAATGCTGACAACTAGCTGGCAAGGATAAATAACTTGTAAGGAACTAGGAGGTAGAATTTGGATTTTTGGTTTAGAAAAGGATCTGTTAGGTTGATTGGCTGTCATGTGATAATTCCTAACTTGCTCTTTATGCACAAATGACTCTTGATTTGCTCTTCGATGTGATGAGGTGACATTTGCTGAACAATCTGAGTGTGCCGATAGCTACACCAACGATCAATTTCAGATAACCATTTGAGTTCATTTACTCTGTTAAAAGCGACGTATGTTGGGTCCCACTATCTGCAAATGAATGTTCAAGCCTTGCACCATTCCTGAAGTAGGTGAGAGCTTTTAGGGTCAGTAACTCCTGTGGCTTTCCCCATGGCGATGTCTTGGCCAACCAGAGTCGACTTGCTGACCCATCGTCACCTGTGGTATAATTAGATTAGATTAGATTACTTACAGTGTGGAAACAGGCCCTTCGGCCCAACAAGTCCACACCGCCCCGCCAAAGCGCAACCCACCCATACCCGTACACTTACCCCTTACCTAACACTACGGGCAATTTAGCATGGCCAATTCACCTGACCTGCACATGTTTGGACTGTGGGAGGAAACCGGAGCACCCGGAGGAAACCCACGCAGACACGGGGAGAATGTGCAAACTCCACACAGTCAGTTGCCTGAGTCGGGAATTGAACCCGGGTCTCTGGCGCTGTGAGGCAGCAGTGCTAACCACTGTGCCACCGTGCCGCCCACAATTATTGCAATTGTTTGAAAATGAGACATTCTTGCAAGTGTCCTGATGGGTGCAAGACAGAAATCTTTAGAATTGTGTCTCTCTTTCCAGCAATATTCAGATATGGAGAGGAACATGTTCTAGGTTTGCAGCTGTGAGTGAGGCAGAGAATGGAAAGCGTGCACTGAATATTAGCAGGCACAATTTAACATAACAAGATTGAGGGATGGTGCAGGATGTCAGAATAGCAGCTGAAGTGAAGAGCCATGGAGGATGGAATTTGGAAATCTCTAGGCCCAGGTTAGTGATGGCCATTGTGCAGGTGTAAAAGTGACTCAACAGAGGTGTTACGCTCCACTACAAGAAGCATACAATCTAAAGACAAAGGTCTGTCTATGCAGAGTTCTGGGTGGACTTTAACTGGTTTACGTTTTTAGGTGCCTCAAGGAGGTGACACTGATCATGGGGTGGAGTCCATCAACAACTCCGCTGAGTTTTCTCTTTCACCTTTCCTCATTCACATTCATCTCTGGCCATTTATTGCCCCTCCCTAATTGTGCAGGGGGCAAGTTAAGAGTCAACCGCATTGCTGTGACCCCTGGAGGCTAGACCAGGTTCCTTTCCTAAAGGGCATTAATGAACCAGATGGGTTTTCCTCCAACAATCACAATGGTGTCGTGGTCATCTTTTAATTCCAGACTATTGTTTTAAATCAAATTCAAATTCCACCATCTGCTGAGGCGGGATTCGAACCCAGGTCCCAGAGCGTTATCTGGGTCTCTGGATTAGCAGTCCAGTGAAAATGCAACTCGGCCGTCACCTCCCCCTTGTGAGACGTTACACTGGAGAGAGGCCCAGTGAATTAGATTGTACAAAGGTGAGGCGGTTAATAGCTAATTGTATTCGAATAATGCAGGCAGGCGAGGGAGGGTGTGTCTCTTCCTTCAGTAGGGGACTCCAGGATCTGGGGGATGTTGTCTCATAATTAGATTCAAGACAATTCAAAGATATAATAAGGTCAGCCAGCTGGACCTCATAGAATATGAGTTCCCTGATTGGGACTGTTAATCTTGTCCAATCAGGGAGCCCGGGCTGACATAGAATAAGGGGTGTGTCAGAGACACTGACATTTTGGTAGCTGGCTCTGAATTGGGCAGTACTAGACTCAAGGATTATTCATGTGCGTTGATCATGGGATACCAGCCTCTGTGGAGTTATTTCAAAAGGGAGTAGTCTACATAGAATGTGGCATGCTTTGCTTTATAAGAAACATGAGCAGTAGAGGTGCTACTGGAAGGCTCAGTGCGAGAGAAAGAAATAAGGCTACGGGAGAGTGATCTTATCGGAGAGGATGGTCGGGAGGCCTCTGACCAGGTTCCTACTCACACAACACTCTGCCTTCCAGTCTGAAGCCTATGGATGTACACACAGAGTTTGAGCATTAGCTGTAGGATGTCAAAGTATGTGCAATAGACTGAAAGCTCAGACTCTTTTGTTGCCTGTCTAGAAATGTGCACAAATCAACTGTTTCAGTGGCCCTCAGTTCTGATGAGTGATGTAGGCACGGACAGTTTATTGTTGCTCTGTACTTGTGGGTCTCTGAGGTAAAACAGAAAGTGAAAATACTCACATAGCAAAACATCCTCGACACAATACCATATATCACATGGGTACATTCCATGTACATTTATTGCCCCTCGGGCAGTTAAGAGCTGCTTGTGGGCCTGCAGTCACATAGAGGCCAGACCAGGTAAGGATAGCAGTTTCCTGGGTTTTTAAGAAACCGACAATGGTTACATGGTCACAATTAGACCAGTTCTCCATTCCCGATCTTTCTGAATGTCATTTTTGCCCTCTGCTACAATGGGTTTTGAACTCATCTCTCCAGAACTTTGACCCTGGGAGTTTGGATTAATAGTCCAGTGATATTGCCACTATGCTGCTTCTTCATGATCCATGCGGATCACATCAATATATTTATGGCCTTAAGTATATCACGTATTCCTATTCTGATGTGAAAAGTTTAAAAATACAGAATGCTGATTTTGTAAAGGCAAACTTTGCTCTTGACATCCATTTTGTAGCAAGTCTGTGTGACGTAGAGAAGTGAGGATATCTTGTTGCTGTTGTACTGGACCTTGGTGAGCTCAACCTTGACCATGGTGCCCAACTTTGCTGTCCTTGTCCAAGGAAGGATAGACTGCCATCAAAATGTACAGCAAACATTCAACAGGCTGACCGCTGGGCTGGTGGAACTGGCCTGGGTGGAGAGATGAGGTGATTGGGTCTGTATTCTGGAGAGATTAGAAGAATCATTGAAATGTAGAATGTTTTTACAAGGGCTTGACAGGGTGGGTGGATGATGGATGTATCCCCTATAGCTGGGAGTCTAGATCCAGAGAACGTTGTCTGAGAATAAGAGGTAGACTATTTGGAACTGAACTGAGGAAGAGTCAAGATTAGAGTGGTGCTGGAAAAGCACAGCAGTTCAGGCAGCTTCTGAGGAGCAGGAAAATTGATGTTTCTGGCAGAAGCACGAAACGTTGATTTTCCTGCTCCTCGGATGCTGCCTGACCTGCTGTGCTTTTCCAGCACCACTCTGATCTTGACTCTGATTACCAGCATCTGCAGTCCTCACTTTCACCTGCCTGAGCTGAGGAGGAACCCCTTCTGTATTCCATGGAGTTATGGAAGCTCAGTCATTGAGTAAGTTCATGACAGAAAACCAATTAGATATTTTAAGATACGGGGATAATCCAGAAAATGGCTTGCGGTAGAACAGCCACGATCGATTTGAACTGTGAAGCAGATTCGAAGGGCTGAATGGTCTTCTTCCTATATACCCATGTTGCTAAGTTTTACTTTAAAATCAGCGGAAGATAACTGGGTTAAATTGACCATACCTTCACCAAGCCCTGTCCCGTCTGCATTCTCATTCCTTCTTTGATGTATCAGAGAGTTCTGCATTTCCAGTCTTGGGCCATGGGATTGAGGAACTGGATAGTTCAATGTGTTAACTGTCGACCTTCTGCTGTCTACATTCCAATGATAAAGACTTCCTTTGGCTGGGTTATGAGCCCCCTGTGAAATGAGTTTGTTACAGTTTTCACGTAGATTTTAGGGGTGGGGGGGGACATCTTGGCCATCACTAAAACAAAGTTCCGCCCATTCCACAGCAACAAGGCAAGACTTCTCCAATTCCCTGGGTATTGTATTTGGACAGAGAGACCAAGGTGGTTCAGGTACATATTGCTTTGAAGTTTGCATCACAAGTAGGCAGGGTGGTTAAGAAGATGCATTGTACACCTGCCTTCATTGCTCAGACCTTTGAGTATAGGACTTGGGACATTATGTAGAGGGTGTACAGGACATTGGTGAGGCCCCTTCTGGAATACTGTGTCCAGTTCTGGTCGCCCTGTTATAGGAAGGATATTATTAAGCTGGAGAGGGTTCAGAAGAGATTTACATGGATATTGCTGGGAATCGAGTGTTTGAACTATAAGAATAGGCTGGGACTTTCTTCATTGGAGTGTAGGAGGTTGAGGGGTGGCCTTATAGAGGTTTATCAAATCATGAGGGGCATGGATAAGGTGAATAGCAGATGTCTTTTCACTGTGATGGGAGATTTCAAGAGTAGGGGGTATATTTTTAAGGTCGGAGGAAAAAGATTTAAAAAAAGTGAAGGGCAATTATTTTTTAGACAGAGATTGTGTGTAGAATGAACTCTGAGAAAGTGGTGAATGCGAGTACAGTTACAATATTTAAAAGACATTTAGATAAATAAGGAAGATTTGGAGGGATATGAGTCAAGGTACAGGCAGGTAGGACTTGTTCAGTTTGGGATTATGGTTGGCATGGACTGGTTGGATCGAAGGGTCTGTTTTTATACTGTATGACTCTCTATGACAACTTGCATGATCACTGGCTGGCCCAGCATTTATTGCCCATTCCTAATTGCCCAGAGGGCAGTTAAGAGTCAGTCACATCACTGTGGGTCTGTAGGCCAGACCAGGTAAGGATGACAGATTTCCTCCCTTAAAGCACATTAATGAAGCAGATGGGTTATACAAAGTTTATTGAATTGAAATTACACTACGTGCTATGGTGGGGGGTTTGAACCCTGTGTCCCCAGAACATGGGATTACTAATCCACTACATCACCAGCACTATCCCTCAGTTGCTTTCATATGATAAAGTGTCCCAAAGTTTTTGTAGTGCAGTGTTTTACAATGAGTCACACAATTGGGAGACTTGCTAGTTCAGTGAGGTCAGTTTTTAGGATCATCTTAAAGGCGGAGGAGAGAGGGGATTAGGGGGTTTGGATTAATGAAGTATAAAACTGTGGGGGAGGGAAAAGTCTTGGTAGTTGAAGGCATGGCTGCCGATGATGGAGCAGTTGGTTTGTTGAAGGTGGGCAAATTGAGGTAGGGGATTTTGAGGGTTTTAGGGCTGGACTTGTTTGCAAAAAAAGGGGCGATGAGATGACAAAGGGATTTTTAAACAGATAGGAGCTTTTTATAATTGAGGATTTCTGGCTGGAAACCAGTTTATTCCAGGGAGCACAGGTCAATGGATTTGATAGATTAGGCACAAGCGGTGGATGGGAGGTGGCTGTTACAGAATTTGAGTAAAACTTCCAAAAAAGGAGACATACTGTTGAGGCTATCCACCTGAAGCTCATCAGGACAGAGCCACAAGAATGCCAAATCTCAAAGGGAACACCAATTTATACTGAACGAGAAACATGTGATGATTGGTTGTTAAGTGGATTCTGATGGGTGGAGATGTTACCATGGAGAATGTACCAGGGAACACGAACTGGCAAGCACTGGTTTAAATGCAATCCAGGGAAGTTGACTCTGATTGCCATGGGGAATGCAGTCAGGAACGACTGTCCTGAAAGCTTCTCTTTTGGTCAAAAAGGGACAATGAATACATTTGTTCCCTCTGTCTTCAAAGGAATATGACCCGCTTGTGAATATGTGTAGCTTCTAGCATGCATAAATGAGTCCACTTACTCAACAATTAGCACCTTCTTTTCATGCAGTATAAATTGTTGTTCCCTTTGAGATTTGGCATTCTTGCAATGCTGTACTGATCGCTGCAGGATGACAACCTTCAACAGCATGTCTTTATTTATGTGGCAACACAGAGGTGAGGTTTGAAGGAGTCACGTTGGTACTGATGAGATACTGGCCACAAAAACATTGGAAATTTGACCAGATCTTAGGTATCAACAACTCACACATTCCCCTAAATGCAACATTAAATGCCAGAATCTCACCTCGAGTTTCCCAGAGGGTCTGAGGGATGGAATATGTCATGACAACGAAGTGAAGAGTTACTCACCTGAGGGTGGAGGCTGAGAGACCCACTGTCTGAGGAGAGGAGTCTTTGTTCTGCATTGATCTGTGCTGTACCTAACCTGAGAGTGGGCTTTGATACTTGACTGTCTGAAATAAATGAGCTCCACTCCTAGACAAGAATTTTCAAGCAAAATACTGGAAAGGAGCCAAGTAAATAAAACAGCAAGGTCGCGACTGAGGTAGGAGTAGAAATTATGCAGAAATATCTAATGGGGAGACAGACAGACGTAGGCCCGTAAGGAAGGTCCTTTTGTTTAATATTTCCCTATTCCTAATTTGGAGAAGAGATGGCAGCAAGTGCTGGCATTTATAATGCATTGTTCACAAACCAAAAGTACCTTCTAGTCTCCATTAGCTAGAGTGGTTCTGAAATTCATCTGCTTAAGACTTCACATTGAGAACCCATTCACCTGTCATCCGCACTGTTCACCGTACTCTTCCCCCTTCCTCCCTTTCTCTCTCTTTGTCAACCTCCTACTTTCTCCTTCTCTTCCCTCCTCTTCCTTTCTCTGTCTCTTGTCCCTCCCTTCCTCTGTCTCCATTTCTGATCATTTTAAGAGACTTCTCAAACCCTACCTTCATCAGTTTTAGAATCTCCCTATTTGACTGGAATCAGGTTCTGTACCCTCTCAAAATCTGTCACTAACTTGCTCACAGTTCACCAGAACATAGAACATTCCAGCACAGTACAGGCCCTTTGGTCCTCGATGTTGTGTCGACCTGTGAAATTAATCTGATGCCCATCTAACCTACACCGTTCCATTATGATCCATGTGTATGTCCAATGCCCATTTAAATGCCCTTAACGTCGACGAGTTGCAGGCAGGCCGTTCCACGGCCCCATTACTCTCTGAATGAAGAAACTACCCCTGATATGTGTCCTAAATCTATCACCCCTCAATTTAAAGCTATGTCTCTTCATGTTAGCCTTCACCATCTGAGGGAAAAGGCTCTCACTTTCCACCCTATCTAACTCTCTGATTATATTATATGTCTCGATTAAGTTACCGCTCAACCTTCCTCTCTCCAATGAAAACAGCCTCCAGTTCTTCAGCCTTTCCTTGTAAGACCTTCCCTCCATAACCAGGCAACATCCTAGTAAATCTCCTCTGAACCCTTTCCAAAGCTTCCACATCCTTCCTATAATGCGGTGACCAGAACTGTATGCAATTCTCCGGGTGCGGCCTTACCAGTGCCTTGTACAGCTGTGGCTCCGAAACTCAATCCCCCTACCAATAAACACCAACACACCATATAGCTTCTTGACAATTCTATCAACCTTGGTGGCAACTTTCGGGGATTGATGCATCTGGACACCAATATCTCTCTGTTCATCCACACTGCCAAGAATTTTACCATTAGCCCAGTACTCTGCATTCCTGTTACTTCTTCCGAAGTGAACTACCTCACATTTTTCCGCATTAAACTCCATTTGCCACTTCTCAGCCCAGCTCTGAATCTTATCTATGCCCCTCTGTAACCCACAACATCCTTTGGCACTATCTACAATTCTGCCTACCTTAGTGTCATCCCCAAATTTATTAACCCATCCTTCTAAGCCCACATCCAGATCATTTATACAAATGACAAACAGCAGTGGCCCCAAAACAGATCCTTGCAGGACACCACTGGTAACTGAGCTCCGGGATCAACATTTCCCATCAACCACCACCCTCTGCCTTCTTTCAGCTAGCCAAATTCTGATCCAAACCACGAAATCACCTCCATCCCGAAACTCTATTTTGTGCAATAGCCTACCGTGTGGAACCTTATCAAATGCCTTACTGAAGTCCACATACACCACATCAACCACTTTACCTTCATCCACCTGTTTTGTCACCTTCTCGAAGAACTCAAAAAGGTTTATGAGGCACAACCTACCCTTCACAAAACCGTGCTGACTATCCCTAATCAACTTATTCCTTTCCAGATGACTATAAATCCTATCTCCTATAACCTTTTCCAACACCTTACCCACAACCGAAGTAAGGCTCACTGGCCTATAATGACCAGGGTTGTCCCGACTCCCCTTCTTAAACAAGGGAACAATATTTGATATCCTCCAGTCTTCTGGCACTACTCCTGTCGACATTGACAACATAAAGATCGAAGCCAAAGACTCTGCAATCTCCTTCCTGGTTTCCCAGAGAATCCGAGGATAAATCCCATCCAGTCCAGGGGTCTTATCTATTTTCAGAGCTTTCAAAATTGCTAAAACCCTCCTCTTTGTCAACCGCAATCCCATCTAATCTTGTAGCCTGTATCTCTGTATTCTCACTAACATTGCCCTTTTCCAATTGAATACTGACAAAAAGTATTCATTAAGCGCTTCCCCTATGTCCTCAGATTCTACACAAATTTCCCAATACTGTCTTTGATTGGCCCTAATCTTACTCTAGTCATTCCTTTGATCTGGATATACCTACAGAAGGCCTTAGGGTTTTCCTTGGTCCTATCTGCCAACAAATTCTCATGTCCCTTCCTGGCTCTTCTTAGCCCTCTCCTTAGATCTTTTCTGGCTCACTTATAACTCTCAAGCCCCCTGACTGAGCCTTCATGCCTCATCCTCACATAAGCCTTCCTCTTTCTCTTGACAAGAGCTTCAACCTCTTTAGTGAACCATGGCTCCCTCTCGACAGCTACCTCCCTGCCCGATAGGTATATACTTATCAAGGACCTGCAATAGCGGTTCCTTGAATAATCTCCACATTTCAACTGTGTCCATTCCCTGCAGTTTCTTACCCCATCTTATACATCCTAAACCTTGCCTAATTGTAACAAAAACTGGCCCATCTAAACTACTTGAACTATAGTATTCCCAGTCAATGTTGGAGAAGTTAAAGTCCCCCATAACAACTACCCTGTTACTCTCGAGAATTCCTATTGAGAATCATCTTTGCCAACCTTTCTACTACATCCCTGGAACAACTCGGAAGCCTATAGAAAACTCCCAACAGGGTGACCTCTCCTTTCCTGTTTCTAACTTCAGCCCAAACTACCTCACTGGCTGAATCCTGCCTTAGCTCCCCACCTTTCTTCCTACCTATGTCATTGGTGCCTATGTGGATCACAACTTGGGGCTGCTCCCCCTCCCCCTCCAGGATCCCAAAAACATGATCAGAGACATCACGAATCTTGGCATCTGGGAGGCAACACACCAACCGTGAGTCTCTCTCATTCCCACAAAACCTCCAACTGTCCCCCTAACTATTGAGTCCCCAATGACTAAAGCTCTGCTCCTCTTCCCCCTTCCCCTCTGAGCAACAGGGAGAGACCCTATGCCAGAGACCTGTGCCCCATTGCTTACCCCTGGTAAGTCATTCCCCCCCATCAGTTACCAAAATGGTTGTATATCAGATTTCCAGATTTCCACGGTTTCATATTAATTCTGTCAGACTTATCTTCGTTAACAAAATCCATATGGATTCTCAAACAAAGGGTGAGACTAGGTCAGTCAGGCCACTGGGGCTATCATACCCCCAATGCCGAGTGGGAGTTGCTTCAGTTCAATCAACATCAACAGTTTTGTTGTCGTTCTTTACCTTCTGGTGAACAGCCAAGCTCCTGAGTGCCCACCATTTGGCTGTGCAAGAGAGTTGGGCAGATACATACAGAGGGTGGCTCAGTGGTTAGTACTGCTGCCTCACAGCGCCAGGAACTTGCGTTTGATTCCAGCCTCGGGTGACTGTCTGTGCGGAGTTTACACATTCTCCCCATGTCTGTGTGGGTTTCCTCCTGGTGCTCCGGTTTCGTCCCACAGTCCAGAGATATGCAGGTTAGGGTGGATTGGCCATGCTAAATTGCCCATTGTGTCCAGAGATCTGCAGGCTGGGTGGATTAGCCATGGTGAAAACCCCTTGTGGAGTTGGGATGGGTCTGGATGGAGTGCCCTTTGGAGGGTTGTTGTAGACTTGATGGGCCAAATGGTTCTGCATCATAAGGATTCCATGATTCTAAATCAACAACAGGTGTTCGGGCATTCTTACATTCATGTAGCACCTTTTACCACCTCAGCTCATGACTAAGTGTTTTATGACTGATTTGTTATGGCAACGTTCATGGCATTGGGGCACCCGTACTGACTAGAATCTTCAATCTTCAGACATCCTCACAATCTTCAATATTGTCATCTCACCCAGCAATCCCATCTCACCCCTGGCATCACCATTACCGTGTAGGACAGGAAGTGAAGTAGGTCATTCAGTCTGCTCTGCTGTTCTGTTTGCTTTACTCCATTCATAGGATATAGGCATTCCTGATAAGCCAGCGTTCACTTCCCAACCCTAATTGGGATAATTGGCTCACTGCTCAGCGGGTAGTTCAGAGTCAAACACATTGCTGTGGGTGTATAGTCACATGTAAGGCAAGACCTGATAAGGATTCCTTCCCTAAAGGATATTAGTGAACCAGATAGGTTCTTTTTAATGATGAAAAGTAATGGTCCTTACTGGACGCTGCTGGGTCTAAAACCAGGAAACATAATCTCAGAATACGAGACAGGCCATTTAGGACTGAGATGAGGAGGAATTTACATGGTCACCAATGGATGAACCCTTTTTTTTGATTTCAGATTTTATTGAAATCAAATTTCACCGTCCATCATGGGGATGTGATTCAAATTCACACCCCAGTGTGTCAGCAGGGTCTCTAGATTAGAAACCCAGCATTAATATCACCATGATGGCACCTCCCCATAATTCGATCGTGGCTGATGCCAATTTCCCACCACCATCTCACCATCTCCTTATCCCTTTACATCAGGAAATCCCTCTGCTTCTGTTCAACTGACTGACTCTTCACAGCCTTAAGGGGCAGCGAATTCTGAAGATTCATCATTCTCTGGAGAAGAAATTCCTCCTCATCTCAGTCCTCTCTTATTCTGAGATTATGTTTCCTGGTTTTGGTCTCAGCAGTCAGGGGGAACATGTAACTTGTTTCCATCTTGTCACAGCGCAGTAAGGAGTTTGTAGGTTTCATTGAGGTCACCCCTCGTTCTTTGGGACTACAGACCTAACCTTCTCAATCTGTCTTTGTGAGGAGATCCTCCCCTGCCAGGGTTAATCACCACAGCACTCCTTTTAGGGTAAGTTAAATGGACCATCACCATAATCTTACCTGACCTCTTATTAGAGAGAGATGATTGGTACCCGTTTAACCTGTGGGTCACCATGCCTCAGGCAAAGGGAAGGAGAGTCCATCATAGTAACCTCACCTGGTGTGGGGATCGAACCATTCCTGTTAGCATCATTCTGTTTCGCAAAGATTTACTGTTACTGAGACTGGAGGGTTTGAATTATAAGGAGAAGCTGGATAGGCTGGGTCATTTTTCTCTGGAATGTAGGAGGCTGATGAGAGACCTTATAGAGATTAATAAAATCATAAGGTGAATAGCAAAGGTCTTCTTCCAAGGATACAGGAGTCCAAAACTACTTTTTCCGAGGATACAGAAGTCCCAAACTTTGCAGCCTGTGAAATACTTCGGAAATGCATTTATGGCTGGTCGGTCATATTGTCAGATACATTTGGGACATGCAAGCAATTCTTGGATAGGCACCTAGAAGATAGTATAATGAAGGGTATGTAGGCTAGTCTGATCTTAGAGTAGGATAAAGGGTCAGTACAACATCGAGGGCTGAAGGGCCTGTGCTGTACTGTTCAATGTTCTATGTAAAGGGCATAGGTTAAAGATGAGAGGGGAAAGATTTAAAAGGGACCTGAGGGGGCAACTTTTTATTATTCATGCAAGCAATGAGGATGTCATTGGCTAGGCCAGTATTTATTGCCCATCCCTAATTATTAAGAGTGAACTGTGATGCTGTGTGGTCTAGAATCATTTTAACCTGCTCATGGTCTCCATTATCAGCTTGAAAGGCTTCTAACTTGTAACTTGCCTGAGAAAGCGGGAGCAGCAGGTACAATTACAACATTTATAAGGTGTGTGGACATGTACATGAGTAGGAAAGGTTTAGAGGGATTTGGGCCAAATGCAGATAAACGGGACTGGTTCAGTTTAGGAAGCGGGGTTGGCATGGACAAGTTGGGCCGAAAAGTCTGCTTCTGTATGACTGTATGACAAACCAGCTGTTCAGCCAACTGAGCTATATGCAAGTACTGGATATCTCTTTTTAGATAAGGAGACCAACGCTCTACACAATAATTGAGGTGCGGTTGTAATAAAATCTTGATGGAATACTGATGTCATCAGTCTGAAGTGACTGTAACAGAACTGGCTGAAGGTTGAAGTATTTTTCCCTCTGGGTTTACATTGTAAAGAGTCTTAAGTCCCTGCGGGTTGTACGATTACACTAAGGCTTGTTTACATTTGATTTCTACCATTACCACAAAATGCCACCAGTTAACTGCCACGTTTGATTCTGGTACATGCCAATAACACCAATTTTAACCAAAATTGATATGACAGCACTGCAACAGACCATCCATACCCTTTGTCCTTGTCTGTGTTCATACTCCAGACCCATCTGTACTGACCCTACACCACCTTATCCTCTCAGCACCTTCACCTTCGACCTTTCGCTGTCGTATCCTTATCTAGCTTACCCTAAAGTGCCTCAATGTGTTACTGTAAAATACTTCTGAAATAGAATCATGGCTGGTCGGCCATATTGTCTGATAAAGAAGAGAAAGACTTGCATTTACATTGTAACTTTCACATCCTTGGGACATCCCAAAGTGATTTCCAGTGAATCCATCCATTTTAACGTGCTCATGGTCTCCATTATCAGCTTGAAAGGCTTTTGCCCGAAACGTCGATTTTCCTGCTCCTCGGATGCTGCCTGACCTGCTGTGCTTTTCCAGCACGTTTTTTATTTCAAAAATATACTTTATTCATAAAATATTTTGATGATCTGTACAATTGGTCATGCCATACATACGTAAAGATTCCATTTCTTTACATACAGAGATCAAGTAATCATTCGTATACACAGGTCTGTACATTTACTATCCATATATTTAGGTGAGGAATCAGCGGAGCCCCCTTACTGCTTGGGCCCCCTGTGATTAGGCAGGCAGATGTTACACAGTGGTCTTTCCCCACCGCGCCTTGGCAGCAGCTGCCCCAAGCTTCAGTACGTCCCTCAACACGTAGTCCTGGACCTTGGAATGTGCCAGTCTGCAACACTCAGTCGGGGTCAACTCCTTCAGCTGGAAGATCAACAGGTTTCGGACCGCCCAGAGAGCGTCCTTCACCGAGTTGATGATCCTCCAGGCACAGTTGATGTTCGTCTCGGTGTGCGTCCCGGGGAACAGACCGTAGAACACGGAGTCCTGCGTCACGGCGCTGCGCGGGACAAACCTCGACAAACACCACTGCATTCCTCTCCAGACTTCCTCTGCATAGGCACATTCCAGAAGGAGGTGTGTGACAGTCACGTCCCCTCCACAGCCGCTTCGAGGGCAGCGTGCGGTGCGGCTGAGAGTCCGGGCGTGCATAAAGGATCTCACAGGCAGAGCCCTTCTCACCACCAGCCAAGCCATGTCTTGGCGCTTGTTGGAAAGTTCTGGCGATGAGGCATTCTGCCAAATGGCTTTGACAGTCTGCTCAGGGAACTGCTCGATAGGATCTGCCCTCTCCTTTTCCCAAAGGGTCTCAAGGACACTACGAGCTGACCACTTCCTGATGGACTTGTGGTCAAAGGTGTTTTTCTTCGTACACTTCTCCATGAAGGACAGGTGATACGGAACGGTCCAACTACTCAGAGCGTTCCGCGGCAGCGAGGCCAGACCCGTCTTTCGCAACACCGGGGACAGGTAGAACCTCAGTACGTAGTGACACTTGGTGTTGACAAAGGTGGCCATCAGGGTGAGGGTGGCATTGGGTGTATTTTTTTCCCCCGTTGCCCAGATCTTTATACATTGAGTCCCTTCGGACCCGGTCCATCTTTGACCTCCATATAAATTGGAAGATGGTCCGGGTGACTGCAGCGGCACAGGTTCTGGGAATAGGCCACACCTGATGACCAGGTTTTTTCCCACGATAGAGAGTGACCGTAGCTTCCATCTGCCCAGTTTCTGCCTCACTTTGCTGATACACTCCTCCCAAGACTTGGCGCATGCCCCAGCCCCTCCGAACCAAATATCCAGCACCTTCAGGTGGTCGGTCCTGACGGTGAAGGGGATCGAGGATTGGTCGGCCCAGTTCCCGAAGAGCATGGCCTCGCTCTTGCCTCGGTTTACCTTGGCCCCCGAGGCCCGTTCGAACTGGTCACATATGCGCATGAGTCTGTGCACGGACAGTGGATCCGAGCAGAAAACGGCGACGTTGTCCATGTACAGGGAGGCCTTAACCTGAAGGCCCCCGTCTCCAGCACCTGCAGTACCCACTTTTGCCTTTTCTCCTTCCCTGGCTAACTATTAACCACTCCTTTGTCTGCCTAACCTTCTCTCGCTCTCTCTGTCTCCACCAACTACTCACTCCCTTCCCCTGTCATTGGTGTATATATATCACCATTTTTACATACAGTTCTGAAGATGTTCTAAAACATTAGCTCTTCTTTCTCTCCACAGATGCTGCCAGACCTGCTGTGTTTCTCCAGTAATTTCTGTTTTTGTTTAGGATTTGTAGCATCCACAATTCTTTTGTTTTATTACAGTCAATCAAGTACTTATTGAAGCGTAGATATCGTTCTAATGTAGCAGGGAATTTGCTTCTAAGTATGATGGCCATATAATCCATCAATGCTGATTGAGGGGTAAATAGAGCCCTGGACACTGAGTTAGTTGCTGGGGATATGCAGGAATGTACAGTTAAGATTAAAATCAGACCAGCCATGATCTTATTGGATTGGCAGAGCACCCAGAGGTGAGGCCTAGTGATTATCGCTAGATTATTAATCCAGAAACTCAGTGAATGTTCCAGAGACCTGAGTTCAAATCCTGTCATGGCAGGTGGTGGAATTTGAATTCAGTTTTTAAAAAAATCTGGAATTAAGAACCTACTGATGATGATGAAACCATCTATAATTGTCTTGGGGGGGGGGGGACCCCATCAAGATCACTAAGGTCCTTCAGGGAAGGAAACCTGCCATCTTTACCCAGCCTAGCCTATATGTGACTCCAGACCGACAGGAAAATAAGAACATAAGAACTAGGAGCAGGAGTAGGCCATCCGGCCCATTGAGCCTGCTCCACCATTCAGTAAGATCATGGCTGATCTTTTTGTGGACTCAGCTCCACTTACCTGCCCTCTCGCTGTAACCCTTAAATCCTTTACTATTCAAAAGTCTATCTTTGCCTTAAAAATATTCAAGCATGCCCCTCAACTGGGCAGGGAATTCCGTACATTCACAACCCTTTGCGTGAAGAAGTTCCTCCTCAACTCAGACTTAACCTGTTCCCCCTTATTTTGGGGCTATGCCTCTATCTTATCTATTCCCTTCATAATTTGATATATTTCTGTAAGATCCCCCCTTCATTCATCTAAATCCCAGTCTATTCAATCTCTCCTCATAAGCCAACCCTCTCAAATCTGGAATCAACCTGGTGGACCTCCTCTGCACCCCCTCCAGTGCCAGTACATCCTTTCTCAAGTAAGGAGACCAAAGCCCTGTGCAGTTGACTTTCAACCACCCTCAGAAATGGCCTTGCAAACCACTCAGTCCAAAGGCAACAAAGGATGGGCAGTAAATGCCGGCCAGCCAGCGACACCCACATCCCACAAGGGAATACAATCAAAGCTGGATGGTGTTATGGGTTAGGCCAGACCCCCTCAAAACATTTCAAAAAAGTAGCCCAGACCTGAACTTTGCTGATTGGTTTAAACAGGTGTAACATGGATATTCCAGGAAGGATACAGTTGGTCAAACTACATAGTTTCAAACAAAACAGAATTTATTTACAAGATTACAGAATGAAACACAAACAAAAGACAACAGAATACAGAATAACTTAACCTCTCCGAAAACCCAACTAACTTAATGATGCTGTTCCAAATACTTGCGACAATCCCCATAAACACCCCTTGGCACAAAAGCTAAAATCAAATCCAGGGTCTTACAGAGAGAGTACCCCTGGACCTGCTTCTCTGGGTCCAGCAGCTTCTTCAACACTACTGCTAAAGCCCAAACCAAACCAGAGCAAAGCTGAGCTGGAGAACTGGACACTCCCCTTTACATTCTACAAGTGTTTTCATTTCAAAAACTTGAGAGCCTTTTGTCTGAGTCAGTGTCTGTTAGCTGTAATCAGACTGGCCCTAAAACCCATCCAAGCCCAGACTTTTCGGAGTCTGGGTCTTTTACGACCTGAAAAAAAAAGCCAAGGATGCCATAACCTTGTCAAAGGAGCAGCATCGTCACAAAGGGCTGAGTGGCCTGCTCTTGTTCCTTGCTCATATGTTCCTGTGCTCTTTCACGAAATGTCGATTTTTAAAAAAATATCTAGCTGAAGGGAGGGGCAGGTTTGATGATTCACCTGAAAAGATAACACCCCTGACAGTGCAGCACTCCCACACCACTGCAGTGGAGTTAGCCTGGATTTCATGTTCAAGCCCCCCACTATGGGACTTGAACCCACAATTCTCTGACCTTAGAGGCATTGGTGATCCAAATCTCGGCTTGAAAAGCCAGCAGGAGGAAGTGGGGTTGGAAAGGGAGGTAGAGTGTCCTGGTGTCGAGGTGTGAGTGAAGAAAGAACAAGAGGCTGTAAGGTCCTGATGCTGGGTTGATGCACAGGGGTGTCTGAGGGACAAGGACGAGGCATTTGCAGCTTAGAAAGAGGATGGTAGGCAATCTCGAGCCACAAACCAAGTAAGCAATAACAACAACTGGCATTTAGATGACGTCTATAGTGCAAAGCGACCCCTGGTGTTGCGGAGGAGTGTTATCGAACAGGACTCGACACCGATTTTGGAACAAGGTGATTAAAAGCTTGGTCAGAGAGGTAAGGTTAACTGGACTGATAAAAGTGGGGAACTTTAGGGAGAGACTTCCAGAACTGGTGCCCCAGGGCAGCCGATGGCAAATGATGAAGCAGTGAAACCTGTGGAGGTGCCCACTGCCAGAATTGGAGGAGCACTGAGATGTCGGAGGGTTTGCTGGGTGCAGCAAGGAAGAGAGATAGGGAAGGAAGAGTGGCGATGGAAGGATTTGAAAGCTGAGCTGACAATTTGGTCATGGCATTGTGGTAATGTCACTAAACTCATAATCCCCAATCCCAGGCTAATGTCGGAGGGTTTGCTGGGTGTAGCAGGGAAGAGAGATAGGGAAGGAAGAGTGGCGATGGAAGGATTTGAAAGCTGAGCTGATGGTCGTGGCATTGTGGTAATGTCACTAAACTCATAATCCCCAATCCCAGGCTAATGCTCTGAGGACATGGGTTTGAATCCTGCCTTGCCTGGTGGTTAAATTCGATTAAAAATCTGGAATAAAAAGCAAGCTAACCGCTGTCGATTGTCATAAAAACCCATCTGGCTCACTAATGTCCCTGAGGGAAGGAAATCTGCCATCGTTACTTGGTCTAGCCGACATGTGACTGATGGCTGATTTGGAACTGTCCTCTGGGGCAATTAGGGACGGGCAATAAATCATGGCCTGGGCAGTGACGCCCACATTCTGTGAACAAAGAGTAACAAAACCTCAAGAATCACCAATGCAGGTCAGTGAGCACCAGTGGAATAATAAGTGTACCCAAGGCCATGAGGGAGAGTCAGAGACGAGAGGTCAGGGAAGGGGCAGCTATCACATGCTGTGCAGTTTCTTGATCTCTGTAGAGCAGCAGCAGGAGAGTGTTGTGTGCATTATTTCGATGGTGGAGTGAAGTTTCTGGTGATGGAGTTAATTCATCCTGATGATCCAAGCTCAGACTTCAAGCTGTTTCTGGGCATCTGGTTTTGAATTGGAAGAGCTTCTTCTGTTATAGTTACAGAACTTTACAGCACAGAAACAGACCTTTCAGTCCAACTTATCTGCACTGACCAACCATCCCATTCTGACCTAGTTCCATTTGCCAACATTTTGCCCATAATCCTCTAAACCCTTCCGCTGCATATACCCATCCATCCTTTTAAATGTTGCAATTGTACCAGTCTCCACCACTTCCTCTGGCAGCTCATTCCACACAACACACCACCCTCTGCATGAAAAAGCTGCCCCTCGGATTCCTTTTAAACGTTTTCCCTCTCGCTTTAAATCTGTGACATCTAGTTTTGGACTCCCCCCACCCCAGGGAAAAGACCTTGCCTATTCACTCTATCCATGCCCCTGATGATTTTATAAACCTCTGTAAGGTTATACCTCAGTCTCCAACGCTCCAGGGAAAATAGCCCCAGCCTATTTAGCCTCTCCCTATAGCTCAAATCTTCCATCCCTGGCAACATCCTTGTGAATCTTTTCTAAACCCTTTCAAGTTTTAACAACATCCTTCCTATGGCAGGGAGACCAGAATTGTACGCAGTATTCCAAAGGTGGCTTAACCAATGTCCTGTATCGCAGCAACATGACCTCCCAGCTCCTATACTCCGTGCACTGACCAGTGAGGACAAGTATGCCAGATGCCTTCTGAATTTAATACTGTCACAATTATTCTGTGTATTTCCCACTGATGATGGAAATTAACAGCGCTGGAAAAGGAGGAAAAATTAGATTGTCTTCTGCCTCCTGAGCTGATCCTTACTCAGCGCCTGGCTTAACTTCCCAGCCTGGAGAATGTTATCTTGAAGGAAGGCCAGTTTCGTCACTAGAGGGGGTTCACCAAATTGATCACCAGGGATAAGGAGTTTGAACTGCGCTGAGTGACTTCTGCTCTGCGGGGTTTAGCAGAATAAGTGGTGAACTCATTGAAACGTCAAGGTTACCAGAAGGGGCTCAGTAGGGTAAAGGCTGAGATTGTTTCTGCTGACTGGAAAATCCAAGGCACTTGGGGGGGGGGGGGAAGGGCACAGTCTGTGGATAAGGAGTTAGTCATTCAGGACTTGGATGAGGAGTGGAATTCTTGTCTGCCTGACACTCGATCCATTGAAGGCCATAGAAATCATAACCATAGAAATCATACAGAAGGGGACCCTTTGGCCCATTTTGTACAGAGAGATATTTAATTTCTCGGGGAATCGAGGGATACGGGGTGGGGGGGGGAGCAGATGGAGTTGAGGCAGATGTCCAGCTGGGATTGTATTGGATGACAGAGCAGACTCGAGGGGCTGAATGGCCTACTTCCTGTTTCCAGTAATCTTATTGGTCCAGACATTTAGGTGCCAGCGCTACTTAGGACTGTGATGATGTGGACACATCAGTGTCATAGGTTCCAGTACCCATCAATACTTTAATCTCAGTAGATTTTGTGGACAATACTGACTATGCAGGCTTTGCAGATTCTGTAGGACCTGTAACTAGGCCTTATTTTAAAGGCTGTGTGGACCCTGTAGATTCTCTGGGCTTCTAGATGAATAGACCTAATAATTCTGCAAATAGATCAATTTACCT
The DNA here is from genome assembly GCF_004010195.1 of Chiloscyllium plagiosum. NCBI lineage: Eukaryota > Metazoa > Chordata > Chondrichthyes > Orectolobiformes > Hemiscylliidae > Chiloscyllium > Chiloscyllium plagiosum. The sequence continues at coordinate 10,281,560 of NC_057748.1, read as the reverse complement.
TCACCTCTGGATGACCCAAGCACGATAATTTTTTTTCCGAGAATATATCTGAACTCACTGAGTGCAGTGACGTTGTCTGCACAATATGTTCACTGCATTTTCTTAATGGAGAAATTGGCAGGAACTCTGTATCCATCCTGCACCAATCTTTCAAAGCAACTCATCTCCCAATTGTAGTCTGATTTTGTCTCTTCAGAGTAAATAAAAGCTCGCTGTTTTTTTTGCGTGTGTGTGAGGAGAAAGATTTGACAAGAGAGAACAGGTGAATAGTAGAGGAGCACTCAAAGCTTATGAAAGATGGTTTACTGTTTTTTTTTCAGTTGGATGTCTGTTTATTTCTAATCAAAATTGTGAAGGTTTTTTTTTTAACCATAATTGGTTTTGGCATCTAACCTGGGGGAAAGTAAACAGAAAAACCTGGAGGTGACAGGTACTAGTCTGAACTGGTCTTATGTAATTTTAAACAGAACTCCAGTTTGGGCCTGTACCTTTTATTGGATTAGTTAGAACTAAATTTGCTGGAGTTTATAAGAATGAGGGGGAGGATTTCATAGAAATCTGTATCATTCTGGGGGCGGCCCAGTGGTTAGCACTGCTGTCTCACAGCTCCAGGGTCTGGGGTTCGACTCCATCCTCAGGTAACTGCCTGTGTGGAGTTTGCAGGTTTTCCCCGTGTCTCCATGAGCTCCTTCCGAGTGCTCCGGTTTCCTCCCACAGTCCAAAGGTATTGTTGGTTAGGTGGATTAGCTACAATTAATTTCCCATAGCGTCCAGGGATGTGCAGACTGGGTGGTTAGATATGGAGAATGCAGGGTTACAGGGATAGGATGGGTCTGGGTGGGATGCTGTTTGGAGGGTTAAAGTGGATCTGATGGGCCAAATGGCCTGTTTCAACACTGTATGGATTCGACAGGGTAAACATGGGAAGGATATTCCTGATGACTGGGGAGTCCAGAAGCAGGGCTGACAGTCTATGATACAGGGTGGGCCATTGGGACTGAGATGAGGAGAAATATCTTCACCCAGAGCCTGTGGAATTCTCTATCACAGAAAAGGGTTGAGACCAAAACATTGAATGTTTTTAAATGGAATGAGATATAGTTCATAAGGCTAAAAGGATCAAGGAGTATGGGGAAAGGGTGGGAACAGGGTATTGATCATTCATGATCATATCGAATGGTAGAGGAGGCTGGTTGGGCCAAATGCCCTATTTCTGCTCCTACTTTCTACATCCATATTTCTATTTCCATTTGTTCCTAGTTTTCCCTTACATAGAACATAGAACATAACAGCGCAGTACAGGCCCTTTGGTCCTCCATGTTGCGTCGGCCTGCGAAATTAATGTTTACTTAAAGCCCCTATCCCTTTGAGTAAACACCAATGGTGCTTGCCTTTTTCATGAGTAGTGTTGTAGAGAGTAATGGTCCTTAATGTTGCAGTTGTATTAAGCTTCATCCAATCTGATGACGTCACACAGTCCTTGGATGGAGAATCAGGCATTCTAGCATGCGGACCTGATGAGATGGATTGGTCATCTTTGGCTTTTGGTAATTTTAATATTTATAATCAATGTAACCTGTACCCAGTTGCCATCATGCAATAAATTGCCTCTTGTTATGTAAGACAAGAGTCGTCTTGTTAAGACTCACCATTGCTGTATCCTCTCGCACTGATATTTAGACAGGCCCTCAGACTCAGAATAACAAGGAGCATTCGAATTAAGGGGCTCTTGTGGCTCAGTAGTAAGATAATAAGATAATCAGAAATAGGAACAGGAGCAGGCCATTCTGCCCCTCAAGCTTGCTGCGCCATTCAATAGGATCATGGCTGATCTGACATTCATCATATCCACTTTCTTGCCTTTTCCCTTTGACTCTTGATTCCCCCACTGATCAAGCCTTATATGTACACAAGGCCTATGCTCCTACAGCTCTATTTGGTGAGGAGTTCCAGAGACTCTCACCCCTCTGAGAGAAAAAATGCCTCCTCATCTCCTCAAATTGCCAACCCATTATTCTGAGACTAAAGCCTCTGGTCCTAGACTCTCCCATGAGGTGAAGCATCCTATTAGCACTTACCCTGTCAAGCCCCTTGAAGCGTGTCAGATTTTCAATAAGATCGCCTTGCATTCTTCTAAACTCCAGTGAGTAGAGTCCCAGCTTAGAGACTCATAGAGATGTACAGCACGGACATAGACCCTTCGGTCCAACCCATCCATGCTGACCAGATATCCCAACCCAATCTATCCCACCTGCCAGCACCCGGCCCATATCCCTCTAAACCCTTCCTATTCATATACCCATCCAGATCCCTTTTAAATGTTGTAATTGTACCAGCCTCCACCACATCCTCTGGCAGCTCATTCCATACACACAGCACCCTCTGTGTGAAAAAGTTGCCCCTTAGGTCCCTTTTATATCTTTCCCCTCTCACCCTAAACCTATGCCCTCTAGTTCTGGACACCCCCACCCGAGGGAAAAGACCTTTTCTATCTATCCTACCCATGCACCCCATGGTTTTATAAACCTCTATAAGGTCACCCCTCAGCCTCCGATGCTCCAGGGAAAACAGCCCTGGCCTATTCAACCTCTCCCTATAGCTCAAACTGTCCAACCCTGGCAACATCCTTGTAAACCTTTTCTGAATATCCTTGTATATCCTTTCTATAGGAGGTAGAGCAGAATTGTATGCAATATTCCAAAAGTGGCCAAACCAATGTCCTGTAGAGAATAACATCACCTCCCAACTCCTACACTCAATGCTCTGACCAGTAAAGGAAATCATACTGAATGCCTTCTTCACTATCCGATCTACCTATGACTCTACTTTCAAGGAACTATGAACCTGCACTCCCAGGTCTCTCTGTTCAGCAACACTCTCCAGGACCTTATCATTAAGTGTATAAGTTCTGTCCTGATTTGCCTTTCCAAAATGCAGCACTTCAGGTTTATCTAAATTAAACTCCATCAGCCACTCCTCAGCCCGTTGCCCCATCTGATCAAGATCCTGTTGTACACCTCCAAGTTTGGTGTCATCTGCAAACTTACTAACTGTACCTCCTATGTTCACATCCCAAATCGTTTATATAATTGACGAAAAGCAGTGGACCCAGCACTGATCTTTCTGGCACACAACTGGTCACAGGCCTTCAGTATGAAAAGCAACCCTCTCCCCTCTGTCTTCTACCTTACAGCTACTTCTGTATCCAAATGGCTAGTTCTCCCGGTATTCCATGTGATCTAACCTTGCTAACCAGTCACCCATGGGGACCCTTGTCGAATGCCTTTACTGAAGTCCATATAGGTCACATCCACCGCTCTGCCCTCATCAATCCTCTTCGTTACTAATTCAAAAAACTCAACCACGTTTGTGAGACATGATTTCCCCCACACACACAGTCATGTTAACTAACCCTGATCAGTCCTTGCCTTTCCAAATACGTGTAAATCCTGACCCTCAGGATTCCCTCCAACAACTTGCCCATCACCGATATCAGGACTATAGTTCCCTAGCTTTTCCTTACCACCTTTCCTAAACAGTTGCACCATGTTGGCCAACCTACAATCTTCTGGCATTTCTCCTGTGACTATCAATGATACAAATATCTCAGCAAGGGGCCCAGCTATCACTTCCCTAGCTTCCCATAAGAGATTGAGGATACACCTGATCAGGTGCTGGGATTTATCCACCTTTATGTGTTTAAGCCATCCAGTACTTCCTCCTCTGTATTACGGACATTTTTCAAGATGTCACCATCTATTTCCCTACATCCTGTATCTTCCATGTCCTTCTCCAGAGTAAACACTGATGTAAAATACTCGTTTAGTTTCTCCCCCATCTCCTGCAGCTTCACACAAAAGCTGCCTTGCTGATCTTTGAGGGGTCAAATTCTCTACCTAGCTACCCCTTTTGTCCTTAATGTATTTATAAAATCCATTGGATTCTCCTTAACCCAATTTGCCAAAGCTATCTCATATCCCCTTTTTGCCCTGCTGATTTCCTCCGCCTTTAGAGTCATAGAGACGTACAGCATGGAAACAGACCCTTTGGTCCAACCCGTCCATGCCAACCAGATATCCCAACCCAATCTAGTCCCACCTGCCAGCACCCGGCCCATATCCCTCCAAACCCTTCCTATTTGCTCATAAGACAATCCCTCCATACCAGGGATCATGCTCGTGAACCTTCTTTGAACTGCCTTCAATGAAACAATATCTGTTCTTAAGTAAGGGGACCAAATAACTCTCAGTACTCCAGATGTGATATCCTCAGCACCTTGTACAGTTGCAGTAAGACTTCCCTATTCTTATACTCCAGCTCCCTTGAAATAAACACCAATGTTCCATTACCTTTCCTGATTACTTGCTTCCCCTGTGTGCTAGTTTTCTGTGTTTCGTGTACAAGTGCCCCCCAAGTCACTGTGTGTTGCAGCTGTTCTCCATTTAAATGATATTCTGTTCTTTTGTTCTCCCTTCCAAAATGAATCACTTCATGTTTTCCCACATTGTACTCCATTTGTTAACTTGGCCCTACCTGTGAGGCCTAGGTTCAAGTCCTAACCACCATGGTGTGTCGTATCATCTCTGAACAAGTTGAATAAAAAATATCTAGAAAGCTGGATTGAGGCTGTTGTGGCACAGTGGTAGTGTCCATACCTCCAGGCCAGAAGATCTGCATTCAAGTCCCAGTTGCCATGGAGATGTGTCTCAAGTTGATTCAAAATTCAGAGTTGCTGCCTGGTGCTGGTGGAAGGAGGGGGCGCTTTGCGTGGGAGTCCTTCCCCTTTCTGTTGTGGATCTGGGGTGTAGGCTGTTGAACTTAGCAGTCTCGTGTGATCATTGATTAAATAGGTTCATGAACTGTCCAGACTCGTGAGCCATGTTTAGATAGACTGTATCGACTCCAGCCCGGTTTTCTTAGAAGCTAAATGTTTGGCCATACTTTCAGGCCCAGGCTCCTGGTCTTTGGTCCAAGCTTGGAGGCCTTTGTTGTGCCCTGTTCTATTTCATGGTTAGGTCTATGCCCGGGTATCCTGGGAGAGGGAACATGCAGCGTTTGTTGCTACTCTTCAAGCCTTTAGTGATCAGTGGGCACTACGGAGGCTGTGGTGTACTGTTAATCCCCCAAATTATCTTTAAATATTTATTTAGTAAGCTCCCTATGGAATTTAGATTTTTGCTACAGGAACTATCCACTTTAATTATGATTCAGCTCTTTAAAAATGGCAGAAAGGAGAACTAGGATATAGTGCAATAGTGGCAGTGTCATGGAAATAGGAGCAGGAGGAGCCATTCGGTCCTTCGAACCTACTCCGCCATTCCATATGATCATGGCTGATCATTCAACTCAGTTTCCTGTTCCCCCTTTCTCCCCCTACCCTTTGATCCTTTTAGCCCTGAGATCTAACTTATTTGTAAATCGGGGGACCCTCATTCTTCTGAACGTTAATGAATAAAGACTGAACCCGATTGGCCATTCTTGATAAGCCAACCCCTTTATCCCAGCCTTGTTCGGCCCAGGGGGAGTCTCTGCTCCAGGTCAATGCTGATGTTTTCTGTTTAATTCCAACCCTTCTGCTTTTCTGACTCCCCGGTGATCAGGAACAGCCTTCCTGTCTTTAGCCGGATCTAGTCCTGTTAGAACGTTACCGGTTTCTATGAGCTTTGCCCTCATTCTCCTAGGTAAAAACAATGACTGCAGATGCTGGAAACCAGATTCTGGATTAGTGGTGCTGGAAGAGCACAGCAGTTCAGGCAGCATCCGAGGAGCAGTAAAATCGACGTTTCGGGCAAAAGCCCTTCATCAGGAATAAAGGCAGAGAGCCTGAAGGGTGGAGAGATAAGCTAGAGGAGGGTGGGGATGGGGAGAAAGTAGCGTAGAATACAATAAGTGAGTAGGGGTGGGGATGGAGGTGATAGGTCAGGGAGGAGAGTGGAGTGGATAGGTGGAAAAGAAGATAGGCAGGTAGGACAAGTC
>NC_057748.1:10260157-10274828 GCF_004010195.1 Chiloscyllium plagiosum | reverse complement strand
TCCAGGAAGGGGAGGGAGGTGTCAGAGATGGTCCAGGTAAATTTAAGGTCAGGGTGGAATACGTTGGTGAAGTTGATGAATTGCTCAACCTCCTTGCGGGAGCACCTAAGCTCCAGTGAATAGTTGTAACTGGTCCAGCCTCTCTTCATGTATCCGTCCTGCCATCCCGGGAATCAGTCTGGTAAACCGTATTGCACTCTGGCTAAAACCAGAGTATCCTTCCTCAGAAAAGCAAACAAAATAGGGCTCCAGGTCTCACCTGTACCATTGCAGCAAGACATTCCTTGCTCTTGTACTCACATCCTCTCGCTATGAAGGCTAACATACCCTGTGCCTTTTCACTGCCAGCTGCACCTGCATTTCAGTAACTGATATTGATTTGATTTATTATTGTTCACATGTACTGAGATATAGTGAAAAGTATTGTATTGAGTGCTAACCAAACAGATCTTACCTTACAGAAGGACATCAGGGTAACAGAACAGAATGCAGAATATAGTGTTACAGCTACAGAGAAGGTGCAGAGAAAGATCAGTTGTCATTTATGAGAGGTTCATAGGTCTGATAACAGTGAGGAAGAAGCTGTTCTTGAATCTGTTGTTACATGTTTTCAAACTTCTGTATCTTCTGCACAGTGGAAGAATCCTTACAGTGTAGAGGCAGGCCATTCAGCCCATCAAGTTTACACTGACTCTCCAAATAGCATCTCAACCAGACTCACCTCCCGACCCAACACTGTAACCCTGCATTTCCCATGGCTAATCCACCTAGCTTGCACATCCCTGGACACTACAGAGAATTTGGCATGGCCAGTCCACCTAACCTGCACATCTAGAGTGCGAGAGGAAACTTGTGCACCTGGAGGAAATCCCGGGGAGAATGTGCAGACTGGACACAGAGAGTCACCTGAGGGTGGAATCGAACCCAAGTCAACCCCTGGCATTGTGAGGCAGCAGTGCTAACCACTGAGCCACTGTGGCACCCCAGATGGTTGAAGAGGGTATAACTGGGGTGGGAGGGGTCTTTGATGATGTTGGCTGATTTCCTGAGGCAGTGGAAAGTATAGAGGGAGTCATTGGAAGGACGGCTGGTTTGCATGATGGACTGGGCTGCGTTCACAACTCTCTCATTTCTTCCAGTCTTGGGCAGACGAGCTGTGATGCATCCAGATAGGATGCTTTCTATGGTGCATCTGTAAAACTTGGCAAGAGTCATTGTGATATGTCAAGTTTTCTTAGTCTTCTGAGGACTGATATGCACGGACACCCAGGTCTCTTTGCATCTCCCCCTTTCCCAATCTGTCACCATTTACAGTGGGTCCTAACATCCCACCTCTCACTGGGGAGGGGAGCTGAGATCTGAGGAACACTTGTCCCGTATGTTTTCATTGTCACAGCATTGCAGGATCCTGATAAACACTGAGCCAGTGTCTCCAGGAGATTCCCTTTGCATTCAGGAAAGGGATCGAGTCTTTGTCCTGGGCCCTTGCTTAATCAGAGGCTGAACTACTCGCTCAGAAACAATGAGGAGCAGCGGATTTTAAACACAAGTGATTTGATCGCTCACTGCAAACGCTGTAATGTTTGGCAGTGGTTCATTGCATTTAGCTGATGAGCAGTAGGTAGCAGATACCAGAACCTTATTAACCAGGGCTCAGTGGGAAACACCCTCCTCTCCAAATCAGATGTTTAAGCGTTCAATCTGTAGGACAAGGAGATATAATTAATAAACTGAATTGTATAGAGTCCGACACTCTGGTGCGGGGACATGATGTGTAAAGGGTTAATGTCCATATGCAAATAGTTTACTTCGTCATTGGAAATGATGTGTGATCACGTGACATGACATTGAATTTTTTTTAAAGAATTAAATACAAACCTTATGGCTAAAGGGACTTAAGGGTTTGGGGAGAAAGCAGGAACAGGGCACTGAGTTGGAATGATTAGCTATGATTGTGTCGAAAGGCGGAGCAGGTTCAAAGGGCTGAATGGCCTACTCCTTTTATTTTCTATGATTAGAAGGGGCTGGTTATCTCTTGCAGCCTCACAGAGAAGGGGGAGTCTTCATCCTGTTAGTGTTTAAACTGTTTCAATCAAAGGTAATGTTTGCCGATAGCAAAAAAAACCCTCCTGTAAACGTTTACCAGCCTCTGACTCAGAACGGAACACGACGATTCAGAAACTTGAGAATAAAAGGTAAGACAGGCAAACACTCCTAGAGCTGTACTGAAGTGGTGCAGCATTGTTGGTGGTGCCATCTTTGTGATGGGATGTTAAACCGAGGCCTATGTGACTACCTCCTTTAGGTGGATGTAGAAGATTCCACAGCCAAAGAGGGGCAGGAGAAATCTCTGTGGTGCCCTGGTCAGTGTTGACCCCTCAAACGAAACAAATTACCTGTTCATATCCCCTTGCTGTCTGTGGGAGCTTGCTGAGTGCAAGTTGGTTGCTACAGTGTCTACTTTACAGCCAATGAAATACTTTTACACAGGGTCCTCCTGAGGTTGTGAGAGGCAGGTTGTAGCTGAATGATGTTAGTTCACTGTGAAACGTGCAGTAGGATAGATGACAAATTCAGATTTTAGACCTAGTAAGACAGAGATGACCTATAAGTGGTCAAACTGCAGCCCCCTCCACAACTCTTTCTCCCCGCCCCGTCTCCCCATGACCAATGGGCTGAGAGATCCTCAGTACTAGTCACCCAGAAGCCAGGCAGTGACTCGGTTAGGTTCTAGGCAGGAGTTCAGGTCTACACTTGGTAGCAGCTACAATCCCAAAACTCTCATACAAGGAAGATGTTATCACTCGTGAGAAATATTCTTTAAATGGAATTTTATTCTGGTGTTGGAAGGTGAAAACATGTCGTGGTTAAAGAATTAACTTCCCTGCTTATTGTCTCTTCATCAATCACACAGCATTCCTTCACCTCCCAACCCCTCCTTCTTCACCTCTCCCTCTCCAATTCCCCAAAACCCCTCCCTCACCCCCACTGCCAAAATCCCTGCTCCACCTCCTTAATCCCTCTTTCCCCAAAACTGCCTACCCGTTTCCTTCACCCTGCTTCCCAAAGCCCCCCAAACATCTTCCTCTTCAGCCCCACAATCCTACCCTCCTTCACCCCCAATACTCCCAACCCCAACCCCACTTCTCCAGCTCTCTCTGGAAAGGCCCCATCCACCCTCCAGATTCCAGTGAAAAAAGTATCAACCTACCCAACCTCTCCTTATAACTCAAACCCACTAGTCCCTGCCACTTCCTGTAAATCATTTCTGCACCCTCATCAGTTTAATAATAACCTTCCTATGACTGGTGCCAAGCAGGGAAGGATGTCCATACCAAGGCTTTAGCAGGAGCAAGGCTCTTCCATGGTAAACAATCAGTTCATTACATACAGGGGGACCCTGATTTGCAAGCACAATCTCATAATGAGCTGTCATTTCAAAGATCCGACATATAAGCAATCGATCGTAATTACAAATGGTTATCTTGTATTGTTCTGCATTTGGTTACGACTTGTGTAGAACTCGACTCCCAAACAGACTTTGCAATCCAGGCACTGCCTGTGGTATGTAATAGCTGGTTACATTGCAGCTGAGTTACATGACAGACTTTGATGAGACATAACACTCGATCTAAGAGTAAGTACACTTCACTGTTAACTAGATGGAGTTAGTATTAGAATGACAACTTAGAGAGCACACAAACACTGGATAGATCCCGAAGGGTCAATCCATTATAGCTATTTCTTAATCAGCCTGCTCAGAGATGTTAATGCTCACCTCTGTAGTGGTGAGGCTTGAACCCAGGCCTCCTCACTCAGATGTAAGGACACTATCACTGCACTGCAAGAGACCATAAAGTCCTTTATGATGGGTAAAGTTTATCTTGTGACACAAGATAACCCTTCCAGGTCCTGACTACCTTATCCAACTTGGAGCAGAGGCCTTGAGGCCTACTGAAGATGTTACCTAGTAGGGTGATGAAACATCTGGAAATGAACCTTCCAGCTCAGCGAGCAAATCTACATCCTGAGATTACTCCTACAAGGTGGCTCATATCTTTTACAAAAATAAAATAAAAGTCAGAGAATGCTGGAAAGATTCAGCAGATCTGACAGGATTTGTGGAGACAGAAACAGAGTTAATGCTTCACGTCTTCATTATCTTGTTTCTCTGAGTATCAGTACACTGTCTCTATAAGATCTCACCCACTCAGCTTCAGTCTGGATCTGCCCAGCCCCACCCCTGATTACCTGCCGCCGATAATTATTTATTTTATTTCCAGAACCGTGTCCAAATTCAGTTCCAGAAAGTGTTAATTGCTCTCTGTGTGAAGAAGCATTTTGTGATATGTCAGTGTTAATAGCTGGGCTGCGGGAGAGGCCATCGTGAAGATTTGCATTTATATAGAACCTTTCCCAATTCAGGAGACCTTCAGTTTGAAGTGTAACTACTGCTGTAATACAGACAAATGTAGAAATTAATTAGAGTGCAGCAAAATTCCATAACACTACACAACCATGTGTCAATGACCAGCTAATCTGCACAAAAACAGAAATCAATAGAGAAACTCAGCAGGTCTGGCAGCATGTGTGGAGAGAAAGCAGAGTTAAGTGACTCTTTCTCAGAACTGTCTTTACAAATGTTGTTTGAGGGATAAATATCTTTTTATATCCAGATGAGAACCACAGGTTCACATAGCATTCAAATGACAGCATCTCTGACAGTGTGACAGTCCCTCAATATTGCGCTGGGTCTTGATGCTCACGTCTCTGATGTTTAGTTAATTCTTTCATGGGAAATGGGCATTGCTGCCATTTGTTCCTGATCCATCATTGCCACTGGGCCGTTTCAGATTGAGGAATTATAAAATCAAGAACCGTTTCTTCATGGCTGTTATTTGAACAGACCTCTCATATATTAAAGTTGATCTTTCTCTGTAACACTACATTCTGCATTGTGCTATTACCCTGATGTACTTCTGTAAGGTATGACTGGCCTGGATAGCACACAGAGCAATACTTTTCCCTGCATCTCTGTACACGTGACAATAATAATAAGTCAAATCAATCACATTGTTGGGGGTCTGGAGTCACATGGAACATGGACCAGATAAGGATGGTAGATTTTCTTCCCGATAAGGCATGAGTGAACCAGGCAGGTTTTTAAAAACAATTGATGATAGTCGACATGGTAAACATCAGTAAGTCTACCTCTATACTTAAGAATTCATAATCAAATTGAAATGTTACCTGTAGCTGCGTTAGGATTTGAACTTCTGATCCTAGACTAGGAGGGCTGGTTAGTTGCCTGATAAGTTTAACATAATAGCATTGTATCCCCATAATCTGCTCTTTGAAAGGCGAGAGTTTGTGTTTTTTCCAACATGGTAAATGTAGGGTTACAGGGATTGGGGTGGGGGGTCAGTCTGTGTGGGATGTTGTTTGGAGGGTTAGTGTGGACTCAATGGGCCGAATTGCCTCTTTCCACCCTGTAGGGATTCCATTTCCTTCTTAAGCACCTGATCTACCTCTCCTGCTGCCTGTGAACATGCACACCAATGCTCCCCTGTACCCAATGTCCGACCATTCATCATGTCCTCTCTTGCCTTGTTAGTCCTCACCAGCATAAAACTACAACATAAAATCCCTCCGTGATCAATTACAGCTTTGAGCATTATATCTGATCAAGGAGACGGAGAAAGGAGAGATTGTCGTTATTATCACCACTTTTCAGAACATGTCAAAGCACTTCACTCACAGTCAGTTCCTCTAAGGGGCAGTGATTTCTGCTACACGGAAATCTGGCAAGGCAGAGCAATGACAAACAGGACATTTGGCTGGCTTCTGCAATTGCCCCTTGGGAGGGTTCCTTGCAGAAAGACTTTCTGGTGCCATAACTACTGCACCTAGGTCCAAACTAATGATGGATGAGACAGTGCAGTTAGTTCAGCCAGAGCCACCTCAGCTCCTTTCTGTTGCTAAATATAGAGAAACAGATTGGTTTCGGCACAGAAGGAGGCCGCTCATCCCATCAAGTCAGCACCAGCTCTTCAAAGGAGCAATGCGTCGGGTGCCACTCCCTTGCCTACCTCTCCTTAAACCTGCCCATTCTTTTTTGATAGCAGTCTAATTTCCTCTTTCAGTTAAACCTGCCTCCACCACTCTGTCAGGCAGAGAATGCCTCATCTTCCGCCTCGGAACACTTCAACCCCAGGGCATCAATATGGACTTCACCAGTTGCTACCTTCTCCCCAGCCCCACCCCCCACATTTATCTCTCCACCCTGGAGGCTTCCTACCTCTATTCCTGATGAAGGGCTTTTGCCCGAAACGTTGATTTTCTTGCTCCTCGGATGCTGCCTGACCTGCTGTGCTTTTCCAGCGCCGCTCTGATCTAAACAGCATATTCCAAACCACTGGCTCCATGCTTCTTTTGCCAATTACCTTCAGTCTGCCCTGTGATGTTTGTTGTACAGGAAAGCTGGTCTGAAAGGGTTAACTCAGAAGCTTTAAATAGCTCTGTTCTCTGTTCCTGGTAGCGAGCTAGTCTGTTTGTTGTTCAATGTTACAGCTACCATTCAGTGTGATGTAGACCTGAAAACGAGCTGTTAGGAGGTAACAGTGTCTCTTAGCTGGTGTTAACGTACTTAAACAGTCTCAAATTCATGTAACTCGTGGTAGCACCAGTACCTCTATTCATAGATATTGGTGGGCACAAAAAATTGCTGGAAATCACAATGGGTCAGGCAGCATTCATGGAGAGAAAGTAAGCTCAGGTGACTCTCTGTGTGGAGTTTGCACATTCTGCGTGGGTTTCCTCCGGGTGCTCCGGTTTCCTCCCACCGTCCAAAAATGTGCAGGTTAGGTGAATTGGCCATGCTAAATTGCCCATAGTGTTAGGCGAAGGGGTAAATGTCGGGGAATGGGTCTGGATGGGTTGCGCTTCGGCGGGGCGGTGTGGACTTGTTGGGCCGAAGGGCCTGTTTCCTCACTGTAAGTAATCTAATCTAAAATTTTGAGTCGAGTTGACTTTCAACAAATAGTCATCTAGACTCATTAGCTTGCTGTCTCTCCACGGATACTGCCTGACCCACTGTGATTTCCAGTAATTTTTGTTTTCAGTACGGAGTCCAGCATCTGCAGTAACTTGCTCCTAAGATGCTTTGGCAGCTTGGATTCAAGTCCTACCATAGCTGATGCTGAAATTTGAACTCAACAGAAAAATCCAGGCCAGAATGTTGGTCTAACAGTGACTGTAATTGTTGTGAAATCCCATCTGGCTCACTAATGCCTTTTCGAGAAGGAAATCACCTGGCCTGGCCAGGTGTGACTTCAGACCCACAGCAATGCCATTTATTTTTAAGGTCAGTCAAGGGATGGGCTATAAATACTGGCTTTCCCTATGAAGCTACAAATCATGAAGAAATAAAAATGAAAAGCTTCCGCATTCAATGTTTGACAAAAATAGGCCTTGCTGGATAAGTGCTGGCCCACTCTGTTGGTACTGATTGCATCGTAGAAGCGAGGAATAGGCCATTCAGCCCTTCGAGCCTGCTCATAGAGATGTACAGCACAGAAACAGACCCTTCGGTCCAACTCGTCCATTCTGACCAGATATCCCAACCCAATCTAGTCCCACCTGCCAGCACCCGGCCCATATCCCTCCAAACCCTTCCTATTCATATACCCAACCAGCTCTGCCATTAAACATGATCATGGCTGATCCTCTACCTCAATGCCATATCCCTGCTTTCCCCATATTCTTTAAATGCCTCTAAAATCTAAAAATGATCTCTTGCTTTTTTGAAGATATTCAAGAGGGAGAGGTTTAAGAAATTCAGAAATGAAGGATCCATTGGCGACATGAGGGAAAATGTTTGTTTTTATCTTTAGTGAGTGGTTAGAATCTGGAACGCATCACATGTGGATTTTTAAAAAGTATCTTCCTGGGATGAAGGCATCACTGGCTAGGCCAGCATTTATTGCCCATCCCAGAGCGCAGTTAAGAGCCAAAATATTGCTGTGGGTCTGGAGTCACATATAGGCCAAACTAGACTCAGGATGGCAATTTCCTTCCCTAAAGGACAGTAGTGAACCAGATGGGTTTTTCCAATGATCGACAATAGATTCACGGTCATCATTAGACTCTTGATTCCAGAGATGTACTGAATTAAAATTCTACTGCCTGCCAGGACATTACCAGGGTCTCTGGATTAACAGTCCAGCGATAATACCACTAGGCTATCGCCTCCCCTTAAAGTTGGGTGGGGGCGGGGGAGTAAACTCAGTCATGGCTTTCAATGGGGAATTGAAAGGTTTGAGGATGTGAAGATTTGTGTGGTTACAAGAAAATGGAATGGAGGAATAGCTCTGAGATAACTTGCTGTTGTGGACATGTATAGATACAAGAGGCTGAATGGCCTCCTTCTGTGCTGTAATGGTTGTATGGCCCACCCTCGAAAGGCTCTGTGAATCGTAAAGGGGCCTGACAAAAAAGAAAAGACCATTTTAGGATCAAATATAATAAAGGAGGAGGCCATCTCGCCCACTGATACCTCTGAAGGGGATCCATTAAGTACAATCTTATTTTAAGGCCCGGAAGTTTTTATTGTGTGTTACCGGGAAGCCAGGTCTGTGGCCGTCGAGGTCTGGGTTCTGGATTTGAGAGATGGCCTAGACCACAGGAGGCTTTGCCAAGCTCCAGAATCAGATTTTTATCCTTTGTTTCTAATTCACTAAGCAATTTCGGAATGCCCTTCTTTTCCTCTTGTCGTACAGAGCACTGAGGGTTCAAATTGTAGTGTCAGCAAGATGTACCTTCCATCACTAAAACCATGGTGGAAGGAGTGAGAAGCAGAGAGAGTGCTGCTTTGGTTAGAGAGAATGTTAGATATATATATATAGAGAGAGAGAGAGAAGGAGGGAAGGAGAGAGAGAGAGAGAATGACATTCTCATCCTGCAGTAAATCGAGCAAATTGACTGACTGCTCACTCAGCTCTTCTTGCTCTTAACAGTTTATCACGAGCTTGGTGCCAATGCCCTCTCTCTCGCTCACTAAAGGAAACATTGCTATTCCCTCTGCTGGTAAAAAATAATTACAGCAAAAATACCTCCTCTTGCCAGGTTTCTGTGAAAGGCCCTGAGTAATGAATGCAGAGTTTTCCTGCTCACCGGGGCCTCAGCGAGGGGTCCTGAATAGTTACTCGTTCCTGAGCAATGCCACTGGTCGAGGCTTTGGGGAAGGGGTGGCCAATCTCATGAACTAGGAGCAATGCCACTGCTAGGGGTTTGGGGAAGGGATGCGTGGTCTCGCAAACTAGGAGCAATGCCACCAGAGGTCTTGCCAACCATGAGCAATGACACCGGCGGGGGTTTGGAGAAGGGGAGGGGTATCACAAACAAGGAACAATGCCACTGGTGGGGGTTTGGGGAAGGAGTGGGCAGTCTCACGAACTAGGAGCAATGCCACAGGAGGGCTTTCCAATCACGAGCAATCCCACGAGATCGGGGTGATATGTTTGGAATAGGTTTCAGGTTCCCCTGCGAATCATGAAGTGATTATAGCACAGGAGGCCACTCGGCCCACTGTGTCTACACCAGCTCTCTGAAGGAGCAGTTCACCTCATGCCTTCTCCTCATCGTTCCATCCATTCTACCTTTTCAGGGCCCAACACCCATTTCAGACCCTTCATTCAAAGACTGGTTTACTCTGAGACAGTCAGCTACACTCAATGCACACGGAAACTGGGTTTTCCAATCGGGCAGACATGAGGACACCTGTGAGCTGTTGTCAGTAAAGTTAAAAGTTTAAGTGTATTTAGCTGAATGGGAAGCTAGAGAGGCAATTGACCCCCTTATGTCCCCACCCATAGGGCCCTCCCCAGCCATACTGCTTCCCCTCATACAGGGCCTTGGGCAGGAGGTACAGCAGACCCCAATAATTAGGGCCTAGCACTGTAGCGATCCCCCTTGTGCTTGGGTCAGGGGTCAGGTCTGTGTGCTCAGGTCAGGGGACTCGGACTAGGGACAGCTCTGGGAACCTTGATTTCTATCCTTGCCCAGTACCCCCATGGTTGCTATTGTCAAATGATCCTGTTGCTCACTTCTCACCCCATTATATGACTACTGCACAGCTAAGTATGTCTGTGTGTATGTATGTATGTATGTATATATGCTTGTGTGAGTATATGAGTGTATGTATATCTTAATAAAGGTGTGTGAGTTTGTTCATACATATTAGAATATGCATATGTCTGTATGAGTTTGCATATGTGTGTGAGCATGTGTCTGTGTGAGTGAATATCAGTTTCTCCATGTCTGTTTGAGTGTGTGTCTGCGTGTTTCTGTGTCAGTGTGTGTGTGTGAGCATGTTTCTGTGTGAGCATGTTTCTGTGTGAGCGGGTGTGTGTGTGTGTCTGTGCGAGCGCGTGGCTGTGTGAGCACGTGTCTGTGTGTTTCTGTGCAAGTGTGTGTCTGTGTGAGCATGTGTCTGTGTGAGCACGTGTCTGTGTGTTTCTGTGCGAGCGCGTGTCTGCGTGTGGTGAGGCCTAAAGCCAAGACCTCCGATATTAGCTCACCATCTTCGTACCAGATCTCAACTACCTTTTGGCTCCTGATGGCAGTGTGGACCAAAGGCCTGGGAACCAGCTCACTACAGTGTGCATGGCCAGGCTTTGAGGCCTAGCCCCAAATCAATCCCTAAACCTTTAGACCATGGTGTTAAAAGGTAGATTAAACCTAATAATAAACTTGTAGCAGCTTTCATTCACGTAAAGAAGATTAAGGTATGATTAGTTAGAGATCTGAAGGGATTGGACAGATCAAGCAGAGAGAATGAGATTGTTTCCAATGACTGAGGGGTCATTGATGCAAGATTAAATGTGAAGAGATTTAGGGCAAAGAGCAAAAGTTTTATTTCATAAGAGAGGGCTTTGAGTAAATGCAACAAATAATAAAATAGTTGAGGAAAGATATAGGAACAAGGTGGGAACATGGGATTGAGATAATTACATTGTGAGAGATAAAGAATAGCAGAGACTGGCTGGGTGAAATGGCCTGTTAACTTGTATAAATGTGAGGTTATCAACTATGGGAGCAAAACAGGAAGAAAGATTATTACTTGAATGCCTATAAATCGAGAGAGAGGAACGTGCAATGAAACCTGGGCGTTGTTGTACACCAGTTGCTGAAGGTAAGTGTGTAGGTGGTGAAGTAAGCACATGTTACGTTGACCTTCATAGCGAAAGGATTGGACAGGAGCAGGAATGTCTTTACAGGGCATTGGTGAGACCGTATCTGGAGCATTGTGTTCAGTTTTGGTCGCCTTCTTTGAGGAAGGATATGAGGAGTTGGTTAGCTCAGTTGGCTGGATAGCTGATTTGCAATGCAGAGTAATTCCAACAGTGTTCAATTCCCATACTCATTGAGGTTACCGTGAGGTTACCATAACTCCTTCTCAACCTCTCCCTTTACCTGGGGTGTGATGACTCTCAGGTTAAGCTACCACCAGTTGTCTCTCTCCCTCTGAAATTGGAAGTATGGTGTAGTTTCTTTTTTTAAAGAGAAGGTGTACCAGACTGATTCCTGGGATGGCAGGACTAATATATGAGGAGAGGTTGAATTCATTGCCGTTCAGAAGAACAAGAGAGATCTCATACAAACCTGTAAAATGCTGACAGGAATAGATACAGTAGATGCAGGTAGAAGCAAGTTAGTCAAGAGGCAGGGCTCACAGTCTAAAGACACGGGATAGGCCATTTAGGACTGAGATGAGGAGAAATTTCTTCACCCAGAGAGTAGTGAATCTGTGGAATTTATTATCACAGAAAGGAGTTTAGGCTAAAACATTGTATGAATTCAGAAAGTAGTTAGGTATAGTTCTTGGGGGTAAAGGGATCAAGAGATATGAGGGAAAAGTGGGAGCAGGCTATTGAATTGGATGATCAGTCAAGATCACTGTTGAATGGTGGAGCAGACCTGAAGGGCTGAATGGCCTACTCCTGCTCGTATGTTTTATGTCTGTATGTAATTGCGATCTTTGTTGATCTGTGCAGCTTGTAGTTGGGAGGAGATGCTGCAATGTGAACAAAACAAAACTGGAGTGCGCCGTGGTCTCAGTGAGGGGCACAGAGTGAATCATTCCTCACCTCTTTGGCTGGTCGATGGGCGGGACTGGGGTTCCTTGAACAGAAAGATAAAAATCACAAAGGGCCTGGTGTTGTGTAAATGACACATTGTCCTTTACTGTTCACCTGTTTTTTTTTCTCCCCACTGCACTGTCCTATTCAGTTTTTCTCCGTCGTTCCCATGCTGTTTTCCTTGTTTAGTTTCTTTTCCTTGGCTCAGGCGTCTCTCTTCACTCGCTAGCCACAATATAAAATGCTGCATCATTTTCCTCCCTCCCTCTCTCTCTCCCTTTCGAAACAACCCCACCCTCCGTCTGTCAACCCCACCCTGGTGTGGACCATCCCTGTGACAGCTGCTGGGTCCCACTGCCACTCCCCCTCACTGCCCTTCCCCCACAGCCCCCCCACCCGCGTTCCTACTTCTGTAGCTAACACCCACCATCTGGAGGTCCCGGGTGATTTCAAATTAACCCCGACACAAACACAAGCCTGAACATGAGCTCAATCATTGCAGGGGATTTGATTTCGAAATGGAGAGTCCTTGTTTCTGTCCCTTCCCTCACTTTTATTGGCCAAATTTGACCTACACATTGTTTCTTTCTCCTTTTTAAGACACACCTACCCCAGAGCTGAAATCCCTGTGCATTCCCAAATTTTCTTCACTCCACTCTTGGGGCCTGGGCTCAACGCGCTGGAATTCTTAAAAGTTGTCTACTGCTCTTTCCTCTTTCTTGAAACACATGGCACGGTGGCTCAGCAGTTAGCACTGCAGCCTCACAGCACCAGGGTCCCAGGTTCGATTCCAGCCTCAGGCGACTGTCTGTGTGGAGTTTGCACGTTCTCCCTGTGTCTGTGTGGGTTTCCTCCGGGTGCTCCGGTTTCCTCCCACAGTCCAGAGATGTGCAGGTCAGGTGAATTGGCCATGCTCAATTGCCCAGAGTGCTAGGTGCATTAGTCAGAGGGAAATGGGTCTGGGTGGATTACTCTTCAGAGGGTCGGTGTGGGCTGAAGTGCCTGTTTCCACACTGTAGGGAGTCTAAAAAAAAGCGGACCTCTTTGACTGAGCTTTGGTGACCAAGGGGATGAAGGATTGTCGGGGGACATGTAGAGTTAGAATCATAGCAAAATAGGAGTAGGAATAGGCCATTTGGCCCTTTGAGCCATTTAATATGATCATCCAACTCAGTCCCCTATTCTCATTTTCTCCTCATACCCTTTGATTTCTTTAGCCCTAAGAACTGTATCTAAGTCTCTCATGAAAACATGCAATGTTTTGACCCCAAACACTTCCTGTGGCAGAGAATTCCTTGGGTTCATCACTGTCTGGGTGAAAACATGTCTCCTCATCTTGGTCCTACAATGGTCTACCCTATCCTCAGATTGTGATCTCTGGCTCTGGACTCTCCAGTCTTAGGGAACATCTTCCTACATTTACTGTGTCTAGTCCTGTCAGAATTTCATAGGTGTCTATGAGATCTCCCCCTTCATTCTTTGAAATTCCAGTGAATATAGTCCTAGCTGGGCAAAATGAGTTGGATGGACAGGAATTCATTGGGATGGATGGGAATGAGTTGATGGAGACAGGAATGGATTGGAATGGTTAGGAATGGGTTGGGATAGATTGAAATAGATAGGAATGGATGGAAATATGCTTAGACAGACAGGAATGGGTTTTGGGATGGATAGAAATGGATTGGTAGTATAGGAATGAGATAGAGACAGGAACGGGTTAGGAAGGATAGGAATGGGCTGGCAATACAGGAATAGGTTGAGATAGATAGGAATGGGTTGGGATAGAAGAGAATAGGTTGGAATGGGTTGGTAGAGGCAGGAATGTGTTGAGATGGGCAAGAAAAGGGTTGAATTGCCTGGGAACGAGATGGAAGTGGTTAGAATGGACTGGATTAACGGGACATGGGATGGGAAGAAGTCTGCTTAATGTTTAAATGTGGTTCCATCATTGATTCCATGAAAATGTAGTTCTTCACACCATGACAGACCAGGTGACAATACTTTGTTCCCGTCCATTCCTTCTGTATTTTTTCGACATCTGACAGCAACCTGGAAATTCCAGATTCTCACTTGATAAATCGTCGCCGTCTCACCATCTCTTCATTGTACCTCGCCTACTTCCTGGAGGCCAGGTTGACCAGGGCACCTGCCCTCCATTTTGAAACTTACTGAACTAGGACAGTATCCATTTTGGTTATATTTTTTCAATAAACCAAATAGAAATTGGAAATTTTAACTGGTTTAGAATGCTATTGCTTGCTTGACAGTATCAAATTAAATGTAGGTAAAAATAAGGACTGCAGATGCTGGAAACCAAATTCTAGATTAGAGTGGTGCTGGAAAAGCACCGCAGGTCAAGCAGCATCCGAGGAGCAAGAAAATTGACGTTTCGGGCAAAAGCCCTTCATCAGGAATAGAGGCAGAGAGCCTGAAGGGTGGAGAGATAAATGAGAGGAGGGTAGGGGTGGGGAGAAAGTAGCATAGAGTACAATAGGTGAATGGGGGTGGGGATGGAGGTGATAGGTCAGAGAGGA
>NC_057748.1:10249838-10259752 GCF_004010195.1 Chiloscyllium plagiosum | reverse complement strand
GGGAAATATATCCCTGGTGGTGGGGTCCGTTTGGAGGTGGCGGAAATGGCGGTGGATGATTTGGTTTATGCGAAGGTTGGTAGGGTGGAAGGTGAGCACCAGGGGCGTTCTGTCCTTGTTACGGTTGGAGGGGTGGGGTCTGAGGGAAGAGGTGTGGGATGTGGATGAGATGCGTTGGAGGGCATCTTTAACCACATGGGAAGGGAAATTGCAGTTTCTAAAGAAGGAGGCCATTTGGTGTGTTCTGTGGTGGAACTGGTCTTCCTGGGAGCAGCTACGGCAGAGGCGGAGGAATTGGGAATACGGGATGGCATTTTTGCAGGAGGTAACTCTATCAAATTAAATGGTTGTGTAATAAAGAGGTTTTATAATGCGTGATATATGATTTACAGGGTAGAGAGAGGCCATTTGGTCAAACAGGTTAATGTCGGCCCTTTGTTGTACTAATTCTTTCCTGAAGAAGGGCTCATGCCCGAAACGTCGATTCTCCTGCTCCTTGGATGCTGCCTGACCTGCTGTGCTTTTCCAGCAACACATTTTCAGCTCTAATTCTTTCAATCCAAAGTGTAAGGATGATCATTCTGCTTCCTCATGTTAACACATATTAATTCCAACATTCAGTTTCCACCTCCATATCCTTACCCCTATCTCAGTTCATCTGCTGAAACCTCACTCAAGCCTTTGTTAGCTGTAGATGTCACTGATGATGTATTCCTGGTGGGTCTCCCATATTCTGTAAGCAGATAAGACCATAAGACATCAGAGCAGAACTAAACAACTCAGTCTATCAAAGCCTGTTCTACCATTCAATGAGATCATGGCTAATCTGATAATCCTCAATCCCCTTTTTTCCCATAAACTTTGAGTCCTTTACTAATCAAAAATCTGTCTGTCTCAGCTCGGATTATATTTAATGACCCAGCCTCCCCAGACTTCTGAGGTAAATAATTCCACAAATTCACTCCCATTTGAGAGATGACATTCCTCATCATCTCTGTCTTAAATGTATGACTCCTTGATCTATGTCCTTTGCTCCTGAATTCTCCTACGAGGGGAAATGACCACTCTGCATCTACCCTGTCAAGCCCCCTGAAAATCTTGCTTCAATAAGGTCGCCTCTCGTTTCTCAAGTTCTGTGAATTCAGGCCCAATCTGCTGAACCTCTCTTCATCACACAATCCATCGATCCCCAGAACCAACCTTCTGAATCATCTCTCGTCTGCCTCTGATGCCAGTATATCTTTCCTTAGATGCAGGGACCAAAACTATTCATAATATTCTCCATGGTATTAAAAGATCCAACAGATATTATTCTAGTTCACTGACACAGTCTGAGAGTTAGGGCCAGACTGTTCAGGAGAGATTTTAGGAAGCACTTACACATAAAGGTTGGTAGTGAATGCTGGATCAGTTGTTAATCTTAAATCTGAGATGGATAAGTATTTGGGAAGCAAAAGATATTAAGGGAAATGGGCCAGAGGCAGGTGTTTGGATTTACACCACAGATCAGCCAACATCTCGTTGAATGGTAGAACGAGTGCAGGGGGCTGAATGGCCTACTCCCTTCCTATATTCCTACCACATATGAAAATTTTACATTGTTATAGGAATTTATTATTAAAATGTTAGGATGCAGAAGGGATTTACTAGGATCTTGTTGGCAATGAAGAGTTTGAGTTATAAGGAGAGGCTGGATAGGCTGTGACATTTTCCCCTGGAGCGTAGGCTGAGGGGTGACCTTATAGAGGTTTACAAAATCAAGAGGGGCATGGCAAAGGTGAATGTCAGGTGTCTTTTCCTAGGTTGGAGGATTTCAAAACTCGGGGGCATGGTTTTAAGGTGAGAGGAGAAAGATTTAAGAAAGACCTTTTTGCACGGAGGGTGGTTCGTGTGTGAAATGAACTTCCTGAGGAAGCGGAGGATGCAGGTCCAGTGACAATGTTTAAAAGACATTTGGATAAGTACATGAATAGGAAAGGTTTGGAGGGATATGGGTCTGGTGGGACTGGTTTATTTTGGGATTATGGCCGGCATGGACTGGTTGGGCCAAAGGGTCTGTGCCTGTGTTGTGTGACTCTATGGCTGTATGATTCACAGGCACATACGTGTCTGGGCTAATATTAAACTGTTTAGTGCCAAAGTGCAGTGTGCTTCCAATAGCCTGTCATGCTTTGAGTGATCTGAGTTAGGAGGGAGTATGAGAAATTTATACCCTCAGGTCAGATGCTATGAGGCAGTGACAATATTGTGAACATGTTTCTTAAAGTCATACTGACATAGTGACTTGTGAACCACACACAGCAGAAAATGTTCTGTTGGTTGTCCACCAATCAGGGATTTACTGATGAAAGGCCCTAGAAGGAGCAACATATAAAATGTAACCAAAAGCGAGGTCCTGCAGATGCTGGAAATCTGAAATAAAAACAGAAGGTGCTGGAGAGTCCGGGCAGCATCTTGTGTAGACAGGAACATTCTTAATGATTCGAGTCCAATATGACTCTTTTGGTTTAGTTAGGTTCCAAATGCAAAGATGCATCACTGGATTTGAAACAATAGCTTTATTTCTGTTTCTCTCTCACCAGATGCTGCCAGACCTGCTAAATTTCTCTAGCAATCTGTGTTTCTTAAATTGTGGAGGTAGTCTCCTGTACAGGAGTACATTGTGCTGTTACTTGGTATTACAGAAATTGAATATTTCTGCAAATAGAGACACCTCAGGACAAACGGAAGAATATCACACTTCAAAAAAAAAACAAGAATTTATACTGAAATGGCAGCACGGTGGCTCAGTGGTTAGCACTACTGTCTCATAGCTCTAGGGACCCGGGTTCAATTCTAGCCTCGGGCGACTGTCGGTGTGGAGTTTGCACATTCTCCCCGTGTCTGTGTGGGTTTCCTCCAAGTGCTCCAGTTCCCTCCCACAGTCAAAGATGTGCAGGTCAGGTGGATTGGCCATGGGAAATTGCCCATTGTGTTCAGGGATGTGTAGGTTAGGTGCATTAGTCAGAGGTAAATGTAGGGTAATAGGTCAGGGGAATGGGTCTGGGTAGGTTACTCTTCAGAGGGTCGGTATGGACCTTTTGGGCCAAATGGCCTCTTTCCACACTGTAGGGATTCTATAAAATAACTACTATCTATTCTCTAACTGAATTAAGTCCTATTCTATGAAATACTGAAGGAGAAAGGGTGCTGATTGATTAGAAAGTCATTGTCCATTGATGGAGAATAGCATGTTCTTTTCGTTGTGAGTCGTGAATTCCGCTAGCACTAGTTGCTCACGTCCCCCCTTAGCACTTGTGTTGTACCATGCAATGGAGCGGCAAGCTATTTAAACTGTGTGGAGTTTGTACATTCTCCCCGTATCTGGGTCGGTTTCCTCCGGGTGCTCTGGTTTCCTCCTACATTCCAAAGATGTGCAGGTCAGATGAACTGGCCATGCTAAATTACCCGTAGCGCTAGGTGCATTTGTCAGAGGGGAATGGGTCTGGGTGGGTTACTCTTCAGAGGGTCGGTGTGGACTGGTTGGGCCGAAGGGACTGTTTCCATACTGTAGGGAATCTAATTAATTAAATTAAAAAGTAGAGCGCAGACTGAGCTTGCAAAACCTGAAACCTGCCCCTCCTGTTAGATGTGTTTCTGTGATTGGGGAGCACTTGCTGAACAATCCGGAATGGAACTGATCACAACACTAATAAGCAATTTATGTTAATCAGTTAAACTCATAATGTGCTCCTTTATGTTTGCTACATTCTCTGCAAACAAGAGGAATATGCTCAGGCCTTCAGCCTCTTTTTGAATTGTCTTGGATCATAGGAGTCTAGAGTTCCCCATTGTCTTTCCTGTGGCAGCTTTGATAGTTGAGTTTCATATGGCTCTTGTTTCAGTTGACTTTATACTAACACCATTGCCTGCCTGCTTCCTTGGCACTCTAGGTCATGATTTGTATCTATGGCGCTGGGTGTCTGTGTACACTCTCTTGACCCTGCTTCCTGTTTATTAGGTTTCACTCGGCCCTTGGTCTGCAGCATTCCTAGTTCATCCTGAACCTAGAGTGAGGTGTATTCACTCTCTTCCAGATTGTCATAGAGTCATAGAGATGTACAGCACAAAAACAGACCCTTCAGTCCAACTTGTCCATGCTGACCAGATATCCCAACCCAATCTAATCCCATCTGCCAGCACCTGCCATCCCTCCAAACCCTTCCTATTCATATACCCATCTAGATACCTTTTAAAATTACAATTGTACCAGCCTCCACCACTTCCTGCGGCAGCTCATTCCATACACGTACCACCCTCTGTGTGAAAAAGTTGTCCCTTAGGTCTCTTTTTATCTTTCCCCTCTCACCCTAAACCTATGCCCTCTAGTTCTGGACTCCCCCACCCCAAGGAAAAGACTTTGTCTATTTATCCTATCCATGCCCCTCATGATTTTATAAACCTCTATAAGGTTATCCCTCAGCCTCCGATGCTCCAGGGAAATAAGCCATAGCCTATTCAACCTCTCTCTATAGCTCAAATCCTCCAACCCTGGCAGTAATACTCTATTTATATTTGAACATTACAGGTTATTGAATAGAACTCCCCAGTGAAGTCTATATGTCCCGCTCTTTTCTTGCTTATTGAGTCATGGAGTCATACAGCATGGAAACAGACCCTTCGGTCCAATCGGTCCTTGCTGACCATGTTCCCAAACTGACCTACTCCCACTTACCTGCGCTTGGCCCATATCCCTCCAAACACCTCTTATTCATTTACTTATCCAAATGTCTGTTAAGCACCTGCATCCACCACTTCCTCTGGAAGTTCATTCCACACACGAGCCACTCTGTGTGAAAAAAATTTGCTCCTCATGTCCTTTTTAAATCTTTCATCTTAAAAATATCCCCTTGAAATCACCCACCATAGGGAAAAGATATCTGCCATTCACTTTATGCCCCTCGTGATTTTATAAACTTCTATTAGGTCACCCTCAACCTCCTCCGCTCCAGTGAGAAAGTCCCAGCCTGTCCTTGCAATTCAAACCCGCCATTTCCAGTAACATCCCGCAATATCTTTTCTGAAACCTGTCCAACCTCAAAGGGTGACCAGAACTGGACACAGTGCTCCAGAAGAAGCCTCACCAATGTCCTGTACAACCTCAAAATGACACCCCAACTGCTATAACCAAAGGTCTGAGCAATGAAGGCAAGCATGCTAAATGCCTTCCTAATGCAGCCTGTATGCCTGTGATGCAAACTTCAAAGAATTATGTACCTGAACCCCTAGGTCTCTTTGTTCTCCATCACCATCCAAACTCCATTTGCTCTGTTAATGTCAAAGTAACATTATTGGTTACATTATTTGTCTATCGCATTATATTACTTCGCCACCCAAGTTTCTAAGTCACTTGATCTCTATTATTATGGCAATTTGGTTTTAATTATTTATAGTGTCGCCATTACCATTAACATCTTTACAGCATGTCTCCCACCACAAGGTCCGACTCTCACAGCTTTGAGACAAATTGGAGTATTCTGTAACATTACAATGGCAAAGTCGAGGGACTGTCAGAGTTGACTTGCCAATTGTATCAGCATCCTTCTCTCCTGTTGGTAGGAAGTGTTTGAGAGTTTCAGGTTTGGCATTCTGATGTTTGTCCTGATGAGTGCAAACCGCAAACGTTTGGGACAAAGTTTTGCTTTTAGAGTCATAGAGTCGTAGAGATGTACAGCATGGGAACATGCCCTTCGGTCCAACCCGTCCATGCCGATCGGATATCCCAACCCAATCTAGCCCCACCTGCCAGCACCCAGCCCATGTCCCTCCAAACCCTTCCTATTCATATACCCATCCAAATGCCTCTTAAATGTTGCAATTGTACCAGCCTCCACCACTTCCTCTGGCAGCTCATTCCATACATGTATCACCCTCTGTGTAAAAAAAAGTTGCCCCTTAGGTCTCTTTTATATCTTTCCCCTCTCACCCTAAACCTATGCCCTTTAGTTCTGGACTTCCCAGCCCCAGGGAAAAGACACACTGTAAGTAATCTAATCTAATCTAAAGACTTTGCCTATTTACCCTATCCATGCCCCTCATAATTTTGTAAACCTCTATAAACAGCACAGGACATCTGTGTATGTGGCGTTTCTCGATGGGACATTGTGTAGGCCATGCCTGAAGGAAAAAGCAGCACATTGTGCCCCAAAAAAGCAGCATCAGGACCAGGCAAATGGCTTTCACCAATGTGTTGATGGCATATCTGGGTGGGAGGGTGGAGGTGTTAATAATTGACTAGGACGTCAGGAAGAACTCTCCTGCTCTCAGACGGTTGTGAACTCCTTGCTACCGAGAGCTATGGGGGCAGAGTCCTTGTGTCTATTTAAGGCTGAGAGAGATTCTTGATCAGTTGAGGAATTTGATGGTTATGGGGAAAGGGCAGGAAAGTGGATGTGAGGAATGTCAGATTAGGCCTCCTGTTGAATAGCGGAGCAGGCTTAAGGGTTGAAATGGCCTACTCCTTTTCCTATTTCTTATGGCCTTAATAGCTGTGGAATTGTAGGGCATATACTTTTAACTAAAACCTGAAAAGAAAGGCAGCATCTGTGACAGAGCGACACTCCATTGGTACTTCACCGGGAGAATCAGAATCATGGAATCCCTACAGTGTGGAAGCAGGCTTTTTGGCGCATTGCGACCACACCCACCCTCTGCAGAGTATCCCACCCACACCCACCTCCTTACCCAATCCCTGCATTTCCCATGGATAATCCACCTAACCTGCGCATCCCTGGACACTTATGTGGCAATTTAACATGGCAATCCACCTAAGAATGTGCAAACTCCACATTGACAGTCACCTGAGAGTAGAATTGGACCCAGGTCTCTGGCACTGTGAGGCAGCAGTGCTACCCACTGAGGCGCCAGGTCACCTCAACTCAAATTTAGTGCCCGAGAGCATGACTCTCATACTCCCTGCAGTGCTGCCCATTGAGCTATGGCTGGCATTGGGATCAGTCAAACCACCCTAACCTCCTTTTACCAATTCCTTTCAATCTCTGTCCCTGCCCCCAGTCACTGAGCTCCTGAGGGAAACAGCTCATACTCGTTCTCTCTGTCCAGGCCCCTCACAACCTTTGACCCTCAGCGCTAACCCAGCAAAGCATCCTCTCGGTGGCCTGTGGTGGTCAGTTAGCCCGGCGTGGCCTCAGAGTGGACTTCGGCCTGGAGGCAAGGTGCTGGTGTGGACTAGGTTGGAAAGGACTGTTATTCTGAACTTGTTTCTCCATTTTACTGATTTTTTTTAAGAACCTAGGTACCTTTGATGGCACAATAAGTGGTGACTTATAAACTTTTCATTTGAGTATATGTGACAATAAAGCTAATTCATTTCAATTCAATTCAGTAATATAGTGGAGCTTCCTATGATCATTAGAGGTCTGCTGCACTGTGTGTAGGCCTGACCAGTTATACAAAGACCTATAACCTGCCAGCCAGCTTCTTCCATGGTTATTTTCTCTGCTGCTAACACTCCACAAACTACAAGATTTGTTTATTGTTTAAATTCTTTCACAGAATTTGGATGTTGCTGGCTAGGTCAAGATTTATTGCTATAGGATGGCAATTAATTTTTAATCCTTTTTGATTTTGGTATGCAAAATGCTTTACCAAGCGAGGTTCACATTCCCTGGGCACGAGATCTTTAGATTAGATTAGATTCCCTACAGTGTGGAAACAGGCCCTTTGGCTCAACCAGTCCACCCTGATCCTCCGAACAATAACCCACCCAGACCCATTCTCCCTGACTAATGCACCTAACACTACGGGCAATCTAGCACGGCCAATTCACCTGACCCTGCACATCTTTGGACTGTGGGAGGAAACCGGAGCACCCGGAGGAAACCCACGCAGGCACGGGGAGAATGTGCAAACTCCACACAGTTGCCCGAGGCTGGAATCGAACCCGGGTCCCTGGTGCTGTGAGGTGGCAGTACTAACCACTGAGCCACCGTGGGTGGCATCTTGGGCAATGCCAGTTTGTGGGACCTACACTCACTAATAAAGTGCTCATGTTTAAATGGAAATGTCAACCAGATTGGGTCTGGAGTCACCATGTGGGCCAGACCAGAAAAGACATTAGGTTCTTCTTCCCTGACAATTGGCTTCAGTTTCATGGTCATCATTAGACTGTAAATTCCAGATTCTGTATTGAATTTAAATTCCACCATCTGTCATGGCAGATTTGAGCCCAGATCTGCAGAACATTCCCTGGGTCAATAATCTAACGATAGTACCACCTCCAAAATTGGTTAAATCTCCCACAACGCGGTTGCGATATTACAGGACATTCAGATGGTGATCTCAGTAATTGTAACAACAAACTCTAACAGAATTCCTCAATTCATCAGGACCTGGACATTTGCATTGTGTGGGAGTATTGTGTTCCAGCTCATTCCCATTTACTGTATAAAAGTTCTCCTTTGAATCACCCCATTCTCTGAATAGGTCTCCCCCAAATCTTCAGTATGTATCCTGTAATCCTTTTATGATGAGCTGATTAAGTGTAAGGTTTATTATTCTCAAGTATATCTTTTGTAAACACCTCTGTCACAGCTCATCTCAATATACTTTGCTACAAGGAGAACAATCTCAGTTTCCCCAAACCCCTGATTCCCCAATGTCTGTATGCTGTCTAAAAGCTGCACGTCAGGATTATGTTGAACCATTCTCCACTTGCCTGCATCAGTGCAGCCCTCAGCAATACTAAAGAAAGTGAACATCCTCCAGGACAAAGCACTGTGCCTGAGTGGTGTCTCATCCACCACCTTCAGCATTCCCCCTCTGCATCCCTGAGGCACAGTGACATCACTGTGTAAAAGGTAAAGTTAGCATTGTCCTACCAGACCATCGAGCTGCTCACTAATTAGGGAGAGATGACTGGTGGTGGTTTAACCTGAAGGTTACCACAGCCCAGCCCAGGAGAGAGGTTGAGAAGGAGAGTCCACCTCTTGCAGATGGATGTTCTTGATGTGTATTTGCAACGCCCATGAATGACTAAAGTAAAAAAAAACCCTAATCAAGCAGCTAAAATCCCCCGTTCCTTGAACCATCCTGGTAAATCTCCTGTGCCCTTGCTATCCTTCCCAATGTGTGGGCGGTCTCTGGTTTGCACAGACCCAGCTGCTCTGTGTTCCTGTGGGTGAAGTCATCATACAACAACAGTCCCACTAAACCTCACTGTCTGGAAGGGTGGGAGAGATGGAAATCCTGATAACATTTAAGACGTATTTAGGTGCACTGTTGTGATGCCAAGACAGATAACGCTATGGACCAAGTACTGGAAAATGGATTAGGATAGTTAGGTGGTAGTTTTCTCTACTGGCACGGACTCAATGGAGCACAGAGCCTTTTTCTGTCCTCTAGACTTCTGAGACACTTAATATTGGAATATGACAAGCCACATTTGAAACCAGGTCAGAGAAGGTGATACTAGAATAGGTGACTCATGATTGGTCAATATTTTTGGGAGGAAAGTGAGATGGAGAGGTTTAGGGAGGAAATTCTGGAGGTCAGGTGCTGGAATCTGAAAGGGCCATCATCAAGTGAGGACAAAACTGGGGTATCCACAGGTTAGAATTAAAGAAAGACACATATAGCAGAGCTGTGAGAGACTGGAGGAGGTTAGACATAGGGAGGGTCATGAGGCTGGAGGAGATTACAGAGTTAGAGAGGATTGTGAGGTTGGAGGATGTTACAGATTGTGATAGAAAAGCTAATGAGGTTTGTGAGGCTGGACAGGAATTATAGAGATAACAGAGAGTTGTGAGGCTGGAGGGGGATTACAGAGATAAGGAGGGTTGTGAGGCTGGATGGGGGGTTTACAGAGATAGGGAGGGTTGTGAGGCTGAATGGGGGATTACAGAAATAGGGAGGGT
>NC_057748.1:10228353-10249646 GCF_004010195.1 Chiloscyllium plagiosum | reverse complement strand
GTTGTGAGGCTGGAGGGGGGGATTACAGAGAAAGGGAGTGTTGTGAGGCTGGAGGGGTGATTACAGAGATGGGGGGGGTTGTGAGGCCGGAGGGGAATTACAGAGATAGGGAGGGTTGTGAGGCTGGAGGGGGGGATTACAGAGAAAGGGAGTGTTGTGAGGCTGGAGGGGAATTACAGCGATAGGGAGGGTTGTGAGGCCTGAGGGGGATTATTGTCCAAACAGCATTGTGGTGAACAAAGACTACAGCATTACAGGAAGGCAGTTCCCCACACTTTCTCCAAGTCAAAGATGGCCAATAAAGGCAGCAAAGGCCACCCCCAGTGAATAAGGCCGAGCAGTGACCTCTCCCAGCTGACTGGCTGTGAAGTTATAAACCTCTCTGGAAATGGAATTGAGAGAAAAGAGAAATAAACAGTGACATTTCACAGCTATCCTCGGAGAGACCTCACTCTGGGAACTACTCAGAGCCGGAATCAGCTCAGTGGGTTTCACTGTCTTAGAAGATAAATCTTAGTCTGTTTTATTTTAGTAAATATACAATAGTGAGTAAGGTGAGGGTTTATTACTTTAAGAACATGTCTTATGGTCTCTTGATTAAAGGTTTTAAATATAAAATATAGGTGATAAGTTATTCTAGGGCAGTAAGACTCTGCCTTTTTCTGGGTCTATAGATTATTAAGATTAGATTAGATTAGATTCCCTACAGTGTGGAAACAGGCTGTTCAACCCAACAAGTCCACACCGACCCTCTGAAGAGTAACCCACCCAGACCCATTTCCCTTTGACTAATATACCTAACACTACGGGCAATTTAGCATGGCCAGTTCACCTGGCCTGTACATCTTTGGACTGTGGGAGGAAACCAGAGCATCTGGAGGAAACCCACGCAGACACGGGGAGAATGGCAGTTGCCCGAGGCCAGAATCAAACCTGGGACCCTGGTGCTGTGAGGCAGCAGTGCTAACCACGGATCCACCGTGCTGCCCCAGCTGGAGTGATGGCCATTCATGGAATGATATACTCTTCCTGTCGACGTGGGAGATTAGGGAGAGTTTCAGTGATACTGATAATAATGTCTGCAGGAGGTGTGGTTGCAAATCCTATTGGATCTCATGGATCAGATGGAGCGACAGTTAAAGGCAGGAAGGAATTAACAGGAGCCAGGGGCTGTGATCGGTGGCAGTCTTAGGATGGTAGGATACTGCAGATACAGTCAGGTGGATGGGTTACCTCCAGGCAAGGAAGGAGGGGTAGGCAGGCAGTGCAGGAGTTTCCTGTGGCTATCCCATCTCAAACAAGTATACTGTTTCGAAAAATGTAGGGGGTCACAGACTCTCAGGGGAATGTAGCACTGACAGTCAGGTTACAGGTACTGAGACTGGCTCGAACATTGAGAGGTATGTCAGGTTCCAAGCGATTGATTGTGTTAGGGTACTCTCTAGTCAGGGGCACAGTCCACCGTTTCTGCAGCTGACTGGGGGACATCAGACTGAAGTGGTGCCTCCCTGGTGCCAGGGTCAGGGATGTCTCAGAGAGGGAGCAGAGTATTCTCAAAGGGACAGCCGAATATTCTCAAAGTGAGCAAAATTAGGGCGCATGGTATTGGGGGCAAAGTACTGACTTGGATTGAAAATTGGTTGGCTAATAGGAAACAAAGGGTAGTGATAAACGGCTCCCTTTCGGAATGGCAGGTGGTGACCAGTGGGGTACCGCAGGGATCAGTGCTGGGACCGCAGCATTTTACAATATATATTAATGATATAGAAGATGGTATTAATAGTAACATTAGCAAATTTGCTGATGATACAAAGCAGGGTGGCAGGGTGAAATGTGAGGAGGATGGAGTATAGAAGCAAAGATGTTCTTCTGCATCTGTACATGGTCCTGGTGAGACCACACCTGGAGTATTGTGTGCAGTTCTGGTCTCCAAATTTGAGGAAAGACATTCTGGCTATTGAGGGAGTGCAGCGTAGGTTCACGAGGTCAATTCCTGGAATGGTGGGATTACCTTACACTGAAAGACTGGAGCGACTGGGCTTGTATACCCTTGAGTTTAGAAGACTGAGAGGGGATCTGATTGAGACATATAAGATTATTAAAGGATTGGACACTCTGGAGGCAGGAAACATGTTTCCGCTGATGGGTGAGTCCCGAACCAGAGGACACAGCTTAAAAATAAGGGGTAGGCCATTTCGGACAGAGATGAGGAGAAACTTCTTCACCCTGAGAGTGGTGGCTGTGTGGAATGCTCTGCCCCAGAGGGCTGTGGAGGCCCAGTCTCTGGATTCATTTAAGAAAGAGTTGGATAGAGCTCTCAAGGATAGTGGAATCAAGGGTTATGAAGATAAGGCAGGAACAAGATACTGATTGAGGATGATCAGCCATGATCATAATGAATGGTGGTGCAAGCTTGAAGGGCAGAATGGCCTACTCCTGCACCTATTGTCTATTGAAAATGATCAGGGGAGGTCACTGTCCATTGGTACCAATGACATAGGAAGAGAAAAGGATGAGGTTCTGATGAGAGAGTACAGGAAATTAGGCAGGAGGTTAAAAAATAGGTCCTCGTGGATAATAATATCTGGATTACTCTCGGTGTCACATGCTCATGAGTGTGGGAATATCAGGATAGAGCAGATGAATGCGTGGTTAAGGAGCTCATGCAGGGGAGGAGGATTCACATTCTTGGGTCATTGGAATCTGTTCTGGGGTAGAATTGACCTGCATAAGAAGGACGGATTGACCTGAAGTGGAAGGGGATGAATATCTAGGCAGGGAGATCTGTTTGTGCTAATCGAGAGGCATTAAACCAGTGAGGGAGTGGGGGTAAACCCAAAGAGATAGTGTGAAAAGAGATAAGTCTGAGTCTGGTATAGTTGAGAAGTCAAACAGTCAAAGCAGGCAAGAGCAAGGCGCAGAATGGGGTAGGACTGACCAGTTACACTGCAGGTAAGGCAGATGAGTTCAGGGCACAGTTGGGAACATGGGACTATGATATCATACTGGGATTACAGAGATGTGGCTCGGGTATGGTTAGGACTGGCAGCTTAATGTTCCAGAGTATAGATGCTATAGGAAGGATAGCAGGGTTGGGGGGCAACAGAACAGGGGGAGTGGCATTTTTGATCAGGGATAACATTAGTGGAATAGGTTAGATGGGCTTCAGTTTGGTTTCACAGGTCAGCACAACATCAAGGGCCAAAGGGCCTGTACTGCTCTAATTGCACAATTTGTTGCTCATGATTTGAAATTAGTTGACAGTCTAGTTCTGTAAAGACAACTAGTCAAATTCTTGTCAAGTTTTCCCTCAAGTCATACTTGCTGATTGGACTGCCTTAATCCTAATTGTGATTGGGCCCCATAAGTATTTCCATGGTGAATGGTTGTCTCCCTGTAGTAGGTCTGTACAATCCAGCCTATGTATTATCCAGCCTATGTATTGTCCATCCTCCACACCTTCTCAAACCATTGAATTTAAATCCCTACAGTGTGGCAGCAGGTCATCTGGTCCATCGAGTCCACTCTAGGCCTCAAGGGAGCATCCCACTCAGACCCAGCATCCTACTCTATTCCTGTAACCCCACACCTACCATGGTGAATCCACCTAGCCTGCACATCATAGACAATTTAGCAGGGCCAATCCACCTGACCTGCACATCTTTGGACTGTGGGAGGAAACCAGAGCACCCGGAGGAAACCCACACAGACACGGGGAGAATGTGCAAACTCCACACAGTCGCCTGAGCTTGGAATCGAACCTGGGTCCCTGGCGCTGTGAGGCAGCAGTGCTAACCACTGAGCCACTCTGCCACCCCAGTGATTGGTTGTGTTAGTGTTTACAGCATGTTGCCCTGTGCTTCATGCAGGCCTCTTTATGCAGTATTGTTATGGACCAGACTAAACCGCCTCAGAATATTCAGAAGATAGTCTAGACCCTAACATTTTCTTACTTTAAAGGTAAATGTAAGGTGTTGCATTCCAGATACGATTTGATTGGTCAAACTACCAGATTTAAAGCAAAACACACTTCATTCATCCACTATCGTTAAAATATAACAAAAGAAAGAAGGAATTGGAATAACTTAATTCTTAACAGAACAATAGATACAGTAACTATTACTGGTTGACTGTTCCAATACAGTAACATCCCATAAACACACCCTTGGCAAAAAGCAAATTCAGAAAACAGATTGTCTCACATGCAACTCCCGTAGCAGGCAGAGAAACCCCAGCTTTTGGCTATAACCAAGACAGGGGAAAAAGCAGCTTTTATTTCTTCAAGATGCCGTCAGCAACTGCTGAAATCTAAACAGAAGATCCTGGTTCTGTGGGTTTTTGACCACACCCGTTCAGGCTGCTTCTATTGTTCCAACTTTAAATAACAACCTAAGGCCTCACAAGTTGTTTACTCTAGTGGTTATGGTCAACTGTTCAGCATCTCTGCCTTAAAACCTCTCTTCAAAAACAAAACAGGACAAAATAACCTCTTAAAGCCACAGCATCGTCATAGAATGTAAATGCCTGTGTTACATGCAGTCCTATCTCTGTAATTATATTAGTCATTGTTAATAGGGGACTAGAATTTGAAGTTTTACATCTTGCACAGTTCACAGGCTTCAGCTTTGAGTATCCTTTCAGCAGCATTTCAGCTTTGTCCTACCAAGCAATTATTTCATTACGTTAATATGCAGATGTCTCTGCAAAGTGTGTGTCTTGTCAGTGTGTTAATGGATTCGAATTGGTTACCCATGTACTGTGTGGCCTGCAGTCTAAGGGCTAATTAACTTCCTTTAACAACTCCTTTCACACTTGCAACTGCTACCACCTGGAAGAACAGGACCAGCTCACCTCTTCAAGCTCCCCTCTGAACCACTCACCATTCGATTTGGAAATCTTCCAGCTGTTCCTTCAGGGTCGCCAGGTCAAATTCCTGGACTTCCCTTCCTCATGGCACTGTGGGTGTACCTACAGCAGGTGCTCAAGGTGATGGCTCACCACCCAAGGGGCAATTACAGCTGTTCAGTTTCACCTCCTATAAAAGAATGAAGAATATTAAGTAGCCGTCTCTCACAGTCTTCACAATTCCCTGAACCACCCCCCATCCCCCAACCCAAAGAGCTGGATCCCTGTTATTTCCAGAAGTCGTCACAAATTCAGTTCATTTTTAGGAGCATTGGGGGTTATGCAGACTGAGCTTTCGCAGAATTCGAAGCAACTATTAGAATTACAGTGAACTAGTGTCAGACAGAGCCTTTAGCAGAGGAGGAGTGAAGTGGGAAGAAATGTTTAGCAAACCTGCACTAATAGTGTCCCACATACAGAGACAGTGACTAATTCCAGGCATCCTGATTCTGTTAAGCATGGGTAAACAAACCAAAACAGTATTAGGTAGAATGTAAGACCCCAACTGGTTTATGTCAGTGTTTATGTTTCACAGTTTAACTTTACCAGCGTAAATATCTCTTTATTTCTCCCTTATGGATTTATAGAATTTCTCTCTAAATGCATGTACACTGTTCACCTCCTTGTGGCTGGGACTTCCACATTTGAAAGATGATTTTTATTGCAGTCACAATGGATGATCCTTTAACCACTGCTGCCTGGCATCTCCTTGGTGCTTAGTGAGTGTCCAAGAAAGACCACATCAGAGTCCACTGTGATGCCTGTCTCAGTGGAACAGCCTTTCGACACTCCCCAGGCCCTTCCACAGTGGAACAGCCTGTCAGTGCTCCTCAGACCATCCAATAAGGTCATCTTGGTCTGACTGTAACCTCAAATCCACATTGCTACCAACCACCTGATGACCTTTCACCTCATGCTTATCAAGAATCTTGAGCATTGTTCCAGAACAAAGGGCCAGCCAGACTTGCTTGGCCAAGGAGCTACCTGCAATGCTGGAAAATGTTCCGCTGGTCTGGATGTGTTTGGACAGAGAGAGAGAAAAAAGAAACCCATGTTCATGTTTTGGGGATAACTCATCACAAGCTGCCTTTAATTCAGATACTTAGTAAGAAATCTCACATACAATCAAGTACTGAACCAAAGGTTTAAACTTTATTGTATGTGGTAACCAAAGTAAGACCCTCAAATAAGCAAGTTAAGCCTCACAACTCAACTTGGCCCTTATTGCATTAATGGTGGAACTTAGTTATGACTCCAACTAACAGCATCTGTCTATAGAAGAGTCCAGGGTTTGATTTGTGTGCAGTGTTGGTCTTCAAAGTTCTGCAGCTGAATTGTTCTGGTGTGAGATTCTTTTACAGGTTGTCATTCCCAGGTCTATGATGTAATATTATTGATGATTTTTAAATTCCGTGATCCAGATTATTGACCACTCCTCTGAAATCATCAAAGTCTGCAGCTTGGCTTCTTATCAGAAGCAGTTTCTCTGTTCCTTTTTACATTTGATATTGACTGTTCGGCAATACTGCTTTCCTGTGATTAACTCCTTCAATTCTAACGCAGAGCAATCTGTTGTCCTTGTGGTAATGAAACAGCCTGTTACCAAGCAGATGTCAAAACTGTTTTATTCATGTCACTTAAACTCCTTTTCCCAAACATGGCTAATTGGTTTCAGTTCCTGTATAAATTTGACCGTGTCCCTTAATAGTTCATGCTTCTTTTTGTGCGTAAGAGTTTATCTTTGTCGATTCCTTCAGTCCATGATCAGTTATTAAAGTTCTGAAATCCATATCTTCTGAAAGAAGTAGAAATGTTTCTAATGGAAAGCGGGACAAAGGGCTGTGGGGAGCAGTCAGTAGAGTGGAGTTGAGACCAGCATAAGATCGGCTATGATCATGTGAAATGGCAGATCAGATTTGAAAGGCTAAATTGCCCATACTCACTCCTAGTTCCTATATTCCTGTAGTATCACAATGTTTCAGCTTTAAGCACCTTTCATCAGTTCTGATGAAAATCAAATTTGTTTGATGTCATTTTTCTGTCTATTTTACAAATCTTGGAGCTGTGCAGAAATCACACTATTTTCTAAATGTACAACCGGTTCGTTTCCAAGAGTTTAAATGTGTATCCGCAGTTGCAAAATGCCCATACCCTTCTACTTATTCAGCTTTTGTAGTGTGTTTTCTTAGCTCTGAGTCCACACCCAAGCTTAACTAATCAAACACTGTGAGAATACATGAGTTATCAGACCTTAATATTCAAACGTTGAGTTCATTGAATGATTGAACATGCAGACAAATAATTGAAAAAGAAATTTGATGATGATTGTGATCAGAGACCGTCCGGGAGCTGATTGAGCTGTAGGGTCGCAGCAGATTGTGCGAGGCAAGTTTTCTCACAAAGGGTGGTGAGTGCCTGGAAAGTGCTGCCAGAGCTGGTGGTGGAAGCAGACACAATAGCAGCATTCAAGAAGCATCTGGATGAATACATGAAGAGGAGGGAATAGAGGGATACGGATCCTGTAAGTGAAAACAGTTTGAGTATGGAAGGGCAAAATGTGTCAGTGTAGGCAAGGAGGGCCAAAGGGGTTGTTCCTGTGCTGTGTTGGTCTTTGTTCTCCCTTACTCGGGGAAAGGAGAGCAAACTTGCACTGATATAGAAACTTTCACATCCTCAGGATGTTCAAAGTTCTTTACAGTCAATTAAGTACCTTTGAATTACGGCCACGTTAGAAAACATGGCAACTAATTGGGGTACAGCAAACTCCCACAAGCAGCAACATGATATAACAATATAATCTGCTTTTAACACAAAATGTACAACAGTACAAACTAGAACAGGCCCATCATGCCTGTACTGACCATGATCCATTTTTCATAGAATCCCTACAGTGTGGAAACAGGCCATTTGGCCCAACGAGTCCATACCGACCCTCTGAAGAGTAACCCATCCAGACCCATTACCCTACATTTACCACTGACTAGTGCACATAACCCACACATCCCTGAACACTACGGGCAATTTAGCATGGCCAATCCACTTGACCTGCACATCTTTGGACTGTGGGAGGGAACCGGAGCACCCGGAGGAAACCCAGGCAGACACGAAGAGAAACTCCACATAGGCAATCGCCCGAGGCTAGAATTGAACCCGGGTCCCTGAAACTGTGAGGCAGCAGTGCTAACCACTGAGCCACTGTGCCGCCCTTTCAGTATAAATACTTATGCTTTTTTGAAATGTGATATTCTTCGGTTTGTCCTGAGGTGTCTCTATTTGCAGCAATATTCAATTTCTATAATACCAAGTAACAGCACAATGTACTCCTGTACAGGAGACTACCTGCACAATTTAAGAAATTGTCAACTAATGCCATCTGCCTGCACGTGTCCATGTCCCTGCGTCCCCTGCCTATTCATATGTATGTCTAAATGCCTCTTAAACTTTGCTAACCTATCAGGTTTTACCATCTTCCCAGGCAACATGTTTCAGACACCTACCACCTTCTGTGCAAAAAAACTTCCCTCATACATCTCCTGTAAACTTTCCTTCTCCCACCCTAGTATTTGATATCTCCATCCTGGGAAAAAGACTCTATCCACCCTATCCATACTTCTCATAATTTTATGAACTTCTATCAGGTTACCCCCTCAGCTTCAGAACGCTCTAACACAAACAATCCAAGTTTATCTAACCTCTCCTTATAGCTAATTCACTCCAATCCAGGGAACTTTCTGGTAAACCTCTTTAACACCCTCTCCAAAGCCCCCACATCCTTCCTGTAGTGTTGTGACCAGAACTGCATGCAATACTCTAAAGGTTGCCTAACTGAAGTCTTGTACAGCTGCAACATAACTTGCCAACTTTTATACTCAGTGCCCCAACTGATGAAGTCAAGCATCTCACATGCCTTCTTTATTACCTTATCCACTTGTGTTGGCACTTTCAGGGAGCTATGGACTTGCACTCCAAGATCTGACTGTATATCAATGCTCCTAAGGGTCCCGCCATTTATTGTATACTTTCCTCTTGCATTTGACCTCCCAAAATGCATTACCTCACGCCTATCTGGATTAAATTCTATCTGCCATTTCTCTGCCCAACTTCCCAATTGATCTGTATCCTTTGACAACCGTCCTCGCTGTCCACAACTCTACCAATTTTCGTGTTATCTGCAAACTTACTAATCAAACCACCAACATTTTCATCCTATATATATATAGAGAGAGCCAAGGGCTGTTCTAGCCCTTCTAATTTACTGTTTAAGTTCTTTTATGCTTCCTTAATATTCCTCAAGTGTCTTGTTTGATTTCAGTTTC
Organism: Chiloscyllium plagiosum; assembly: GCF_004010195.1. Lineage (NCBI taxonomy): Eukaryota > Metazoa > Chordata > Chondrichthyes > Orectolobiformes > Hemiscylliidae > Chiloscyllium > Chiloscyllium plagiosum. Next base: position 10,240,425 of record NC_057748.1, on the reverse strand, counting down.
CTAAATCTTGCATATTTCTTTTTGACTAAATTGTCAATTTCTTCTGTCAACCAAGGTTCCAGAATCTTGCCATCTTTCATCCTCACATGTTGGTCCTGAACTTTGATCAACTGGCCTTTAAAAGACCCCCACATTCAAATCTGGATTTACCCTCAAACAGCTGCCCCCAGTCTAATTTCTCCAGTTCCTGCTTCATACTGTTGTGACTAGCAACATATGAATTAGGAGCAGGATTTAGCACTTTTACCTCAGCACCAGTCTTATTCTTATCCATAGCTATCTTTTAATGATGTTGTTTGAGGGATAGGTTTATCTAGAACACTGGAAAGAATTTACCCAATTTTCTTTGGAAGAGCAGCCACAGAATGTTTTCAGCCCCTTGAGAGGGCAGGTGGGCACATTTTATCTGAAAGACGGCACCTTAGATAGTGCAGCACTCCCACAGTGAGCTGGGAGTCTTTGTTTTTATACAGAGTGGGACTTGAACCTTCAGCCTCAAAGGCATGTCATGTTAACTAGTTGGCAATGAGGGATGGCAATGCTGACTGCGTTTTTAATGCCATCCTCTGTACGCTGCCTTGATCATCACCATGCCAGCCGATGTACCCATGGACCAATTCTGCCCGTGAGGATGGTGGCTTAATAGTCTATTAACATTTAATGAACATTAAGATTGAAACCCTGATTTTTTTTTTCAGCACAGGTCAACCAGCCTTTGGTTTGATGTTAAAATCTGCACAGTAGCAAGGCAACATCAGTAAAACTCTACTTATCAGACTCCCAATGGATCTCTTGCCTTTTTCCATCAGCTACAGTCCATGCTGTGGTTGTGCCCAAGTCCTGTTCTCATGTGTATCCACCTCCTGAAAGGACTGTGAACTCTGTGGTTTGCACAGGGTCACCTCCCACCCTGTCACTCGGACACAGGTCAGTGAATTAGATTCCCTACAGTGTGGAAACAGGCCCTTCAGTCCAACAAGTCCACACCGACCCTCCAAAGGGCAACCCACCCAAACCCCATTCCCCTCTGACTAATGCACCTAACGCTATGGGCAATGTAACATGGCCAATTCATTAAGCTTTGTGCTGCCTGCTGTTCTTTGATTTTCTGAGCATTGACTTTTTTTCACGAAAAATGTTTTGCAGGATGTTGATATTGCTGGTGAGGGTATCATTTATTGCCCATCCCCCCTTGACCTTGAGAAGGTGGGGATGAGCTGCCTTCTTGACCCACTGGGGTGTCAGTGGTTAGCAGTGTTGCCTCACAGCACCAGGGACCCGAGTTCAATTCCCACCTCGGGCGACTGTCTGTGTAGAGTTTGCACATTCTCCCCGTGTCTGCGTGGGTTTCCTCCAGGTGCTCCGGTTTCCTCCCACAATCCAAAGATGTGCAGATCAGGTGAATTGACCACGCTAAATTGCCCATAGTGTTAGGTACATTAGTCAGGGGTAAATTTAGGGTAGGGGAATAGGTCTGGGTGGGTTACTCTTCGGAGGGTCGGTGTGAACTTGTTGGGCCGAAGGGCCTGTTTCCATACTGTGTAGGGAATCTAATTTCACTGGAGTTCTTGAGCTATAGCTAGACCCACAATGCCCTTAGGGAGGGAATTCCAGGAGTTTGATCCAGCAACAGTGAAGCAACGGCGATATATTTCCAAGTCAGCTTGGCGGGGAACTTGCAGACTGTTCCCATATATCTGCTGCCCTTGTCCTTCAAGATGGTGGAGCTTGCAGCTTTGCAAGGTGCTGTGTAAGGTGCCTTGGTGTCTTACTGTGATGTATCTTATAGATGGTACACACTGTACTTCACTGCTGGAGGGAGTGAATATTGAAAGCAATGGATGGGGTGCCAATCAAAGCTGGCTGCATTGTTCTGGATGGTGTCAAACTTCTTGAGTGACGTTGGAGCTGCATCCATCCAGGGCAAGTGGGCAGTATTCCATCACATTGCTGACTAGTGCCTTGTAAATGGTGGCTACCCCAATATTTCATGTACAATGGTTAGCATGCTGGTGTGGATTGCAGCATGACCCTCTGGGTCTGGAAATTGTTGCTGTGCACAGAGCTCAGAGGCCCTGGTGGAAGGAGAGTAACCAAGAAGGAATGCTGCTTATGTGATGTTGATAGTGGGCATTCAGTGGCCGTGATGCTACTGTATGTCAAAGGGAGATGGTTGGATTCTGTATAGCTGGAGACAGTCATTGACTGGGACTTGTGTGTTGTGAATGTTATCTGCCAATTATTAGCACATGCCCAATTGTTATAAGTTATTAGAGAAAGGATGCAAATTTAGAATCAACTTTAAAAACCAAAAACATGGGATTAGTATCAGGTTTTGGGGTTGCAGAACTTAGATGGTGGTCATTCCTGGATGGACAATCTTGCCTTGAAAGGATTGTGGTTCCAGAATCTTCTCTGACTCCGCCTCATCTCATGAGCTCCTGAACACTTTCTTCCTGCCTTTGTCACCTGTATGTTTGATGATTCTGATGCTGTCTTTAGTAATCACATCCTCTTAGTAACTCATCTGAATCTCTGCTGGCCCCCTGTTCTATCCCACACCACATCCTACTGACTGATCACTACCTGTGCTCGCTTGCTTTGGTTCCTGTCCTGACAAGGTCTCTGTTTTAAAACTCTCGTTCCTGTTTCCAAATCCTTCCAGAATCTCACCCCGCCTTATTCCTATCATGTCCTTTAGCCTACAACCCTCTGGGATCTCTGCACTCGTCTAGTTCTGTCCTTTTGAGTGTCCTCAGTTTGAATCACTTCATCATCGATGGCTGTGCCTTCAGCTGTCTGGGCCCCAAACACTCGCATTCTTTCGTTAACCCTCTCCACTTTTAAGATCTCCTTTAAAATTTGCCTTGACCAAACATTTGGCCACCAGATTTATAACTCCATGGCTTAGTACCAACTTGATAACAGTCCATGACAATCATAGAATCCCTTGTGTGTGGAAGTAGGCCATTTGGCCCAACAGGTTCACACCGATCCTCTGAAGAGTAACCCATCCAGACCCATTCCCCTATTATCCTACATTTACCCCTGACTAATGCACCTAACCTACACATCCCTGAACACTATGGGTGATTTAGAATGGCCAATTCACCCTGACCTGCACATCTTTGAACTGTGGGAGGAAACCGGAGCACCCAGAGGAAACCCACGCAGACACTGGGAGAATGTGCAAACTCCACACAGACAGTCACCCGAGGCGGGAATTGAACCTGATTCCCAGGTGCCGTGAGGCACCACTGAAGATTCTCATTGCTCAAACCTACATGCAAGCTGTCTCCATTTCCAAATGACTACATATGATGCAAGTTAAAATTATCTCTAGCAGCTTATTATTTCACTACCAGGTTAAACACAGTGGTCTCAATACTGTACTGGCTGCGGTTGACTATCCAGAACCTTTGACCTCTGACAGTTGACAATGTTCATCATTAAACTCTTAATTCTGGAGATATTTTGGAATTGAATTTAAATTCCATCACTTACCATGATGGGATTTGAAGCCATGTCCCAGAACAGTATATGAACAACCCAGTGACAGTACCATTAAGCCATTGCATCCCTAGACACATGTTGGGCTCTGTTTTGTTCGAGATCTGAAGGTCCTGCTGGATGGGGTGATGCACAGGCAGGGCTTGCCCATCCCCCGGGACCAGCAGAGGAGACCATGACACCAGCCTGTGCCAGCCTGCTCTGAGTTTGCCACCCGGGCTAAAGCAATCCCAGGTGTCCAGAGGAATGTACAGCACAGCGTAAAGGTCAAACACCTTCAATGGCAATTTACCGCTGCCTCACTATGGAACATGGATCAAGACGCCCCTAGCACTGAGATCAGCCTCACCATATGCAAATTTCACCATAACCCATTTCACCCAGCTCCTGAAAAGTTTCTGCCCACAGTAATTTTCATCTGTTTCACTCTGCCAGATCTCCATCGTCACAATGTTGTCCATATTAACCAGTAACCTGACAAGTAGATTAGATTACTTACAGTGTGGAAACAGTCCCTTCGGCCCAACAAGTCCACACCGACCCTCTGAAGAGCAACTCACCCAGACCCATTCCCCTACATTCACCCCTGACTAATGCACCTAACACTATGGGCAATTTAGCATGGCCAATTCACCTAACCTGCACATCTTTGGACTGTGGGAGGAAACTGGAGTACCCGGAGGAAACCCACACAGACAGTTGCCCGTGGCGGAAATGAAGCTGGATCCCTGGCGCTGTGAGGCAGCAGTGCTAACCACTGAGCCACCGTACCACCCATGGTAAGATTCCTTAAACTGCATGCTAACAAGCTTGAGCCTGATACTGTGATACAATAATCATTGAAACTAGCAAATGAGACATACTGGTACAAGTTGTTGTATAGACTTCAAAGAGGAGGAGAAGAATAACCAATATGTTCATTTCCAAGTGTGACTTCTTGACGTAAAAATCTTTCATGGGATGTGGACAGTGCTGACAAGTCCAACCGGTGCCCTGCAAGGCTGCACACTCGATCCTTCCTCTACACCTGACACACACACTCACAACGGTGTGGTCAAATTCAGCTCTAACTCTATTTACAAATTTGCTGATGACACCGCCATATTGGGTCAGATCTCAAACAACAATGAGACAGAGTATAGGAAGGAGACAGACAGCTTAGTGGCAAGATGTAAAGGTAACAATCTCTGTTGTTGTGGTTCTGTTCGCCGAGCTGGAAGTTTTTGCTGCAAACGTTTCGTCCCCTGGCTGGGCGACATCATCAGTGCTTGGGAGCCTCCTGCGAAGCTCGGCGAACAGAACCACAACAACGAGCACCCGAGCTACAAATCTTCGCACAAACTTTGTAACAATCTCTCCCTCAATGTCGGCAAAATGAAGGAGCTGGCCGTCGATGTCAGGAAGCAGAGTGGAGGACACGCCCCTGTGTATGTCAGTGGGGCTGAGGTGGAGGTGGCCAAGAGCTTCCGAGTTCCGAGGAGTAAACATCACCAACGATCTGTCCTGGTCCATTCATGTCAATGCTTCAGTCAAGAAAGCACACCAATGATTCTAAGTCAGAAGACTTAAGGAAATTTGGCATGTGCACAATGACTCTTCCCAGTTTTTACAGAGGCCCCATAGAAAGCATGCTTTCTGGATACATTACAGCTCGGTATGGGAGCTGCTGTGCCCAAGACTGAAAGAAATTACAGAGAGCTGTGAGCGCTGCCCAGTCCATCACAAAAACCAGCCTTCCATCCTGTGACTCCATCTACGATGCCTCAGGAAAGCATCCAACATAATCAAAGACTCCTCCTGCCTAGTTTTCTCTCTTCCATCCTCTTCTTTCAGGCAGAATATAAAAAAGTTTGAAAATGTACCAACAGATTTAAGAACAGTTTCTTTCCTGCTGTTATCAGACTTTTGACCGGACCTTTCATATACTAGAGTTGATCTTTCTCTGCACCTTCTTTGCAGCTGTAACACTATATTCTGCATTCTGTTCTGTTACCCTGATATATTTATGTCAGGTATGATTTGTCTGGATTGTGTGCAAAACAATACTTTGCACTGTATCTTGGTAAATGTGACAATAATAAATCAAATCAAATCTATGTTAGAGACACAAGACAGTTTCAAGTAGGGCTAGTCTTGGTAGCATCCCTACCTCTGGGGCAAAAGCTCTGGGTTCAAGTCCCACCTCGGGACTTGACAGCCAAGGAAGTTGGGGTTGGTGATCAATCTGTAAATTGTTCTGATGCACTGACAGCAGGCTATGAGAGCAGGAGTCTCCTGGTCAGTCAGGACCATGTGGTAGCTGCAAGACAATGGTCTCCCCTTGTTAAAAATCTCTGTGGATAAGTGTTGGACATGAGCAAGCATCGTAATGGTTTAAAGAGATTACCTGAGGGAGAGATCATTCTGATGGTGTCGTGATAGTGTCACTGGATTATTAATCCAGAGACCCAGGTAGTGTTTGGACACCTGGACTCAAATGCTGCCATGACAGTTGGTGAAATTTGAATTGAATTAAAGTCTTGTATTAAGAGTCTGGTGATGGCCATAAAATCGCTGTTGGAAAACCCCATTGCATCTTCCTTTAGGGAAAGAAACTGCCGTCCTTACCTGGTCTGGCTTACCTGTGACTCCAGACCCACAGCAATGTGGTTAACTCTTAGCTGCCCTCTGAGTAATAAATGCTGGCCTAGCCAGTGACACCTATATCGTGTGAATGAATAAAAAAACTTCTTGTTGTGAGGGAAGCCCTCATTCACGCCTTCCTGTGCTAATCACAAATCTGTCACATTGCTTCGAAGAGATGTTGACCAGACTGGCAATCTGCACATTACAGGAACATATAAATTAGCCCTGTCATTGACCTCTGTGCTTTGAAAGAATCCAGACAGGCCTGCAGTCTTTGAGTAACTGTGTGTAGAAACAAACTGTTGTGACCTCTCCACAGTCACCTTTCAACCTTGACCTCATTTGCCAGTTAGATTTACTGCAAATGTGAGAATAGTGAAAAGGCAGTAACTCACGAGTTGTGACTGATATTAGAAGGATGAGCTAGATCATTGTAAAAGTAACATGTTATTGAAGATAATAGAGTCATAGAGATGTACAGCATGGAAACAGATCCTTCGGTCCAACTTGTCCATGCCCACCAGATATCCCAACCCAATCTAGTCCCACTTGTCAGCAACCGGCCCATATCCCTCCAAACCCTTCCTATTCATATACCCACCCAGATGCCTTTTAAATGTTGCAATTGTACCAGACTCCATCACTTCCTCTGGCAGCTCATTCCATACATCTACCACCCTCTTTGTGAAAAAGTTACCTCTTAGGTCTCTTTTATATCTTTCCCGTCTCACCTTAAACCTATGCCCTCTAGTTCTGGACTCCCCTACCTACTTATCCCCCACCTGTCTATTTATCCTATTCATGCCCCTCATGATTTCATAAACCTCTATCAGGTCACCCCTCAGCCTCCGACGCTCCAGGGAAAACAGCACTAGCCTATTCAACCTATCCCTATAGCTGAAACCCTCCAACCTTGGCAACATCTTTGTAAATCTTACCCCTGAATTGGCTGCCTTTTTGACTCCTGAACATTCACTTCCCTTCATCTTCATTCTATCGCTGTATCTTTATCCTCCTAGACTTGGCTATCCAACTTTTTCTCCCTAAATTCAGTTTCTCTTCACCCCTCCATTAATATCCTTTTTAATTTATTTTTCTTCCCATCCGTTCTACTTCCCATTCCACAAATTTGGTCACCCCTCCCAAAAGTTATCATCTTTTATTGTTATCCAGCTGGTTTCATTCCCCTGATTCTTCTCTATGCTCCATCCAGAAGCTGAAATACAGTACATTTGTATGTTCCCACATCTGTCTTTGTTGCCTATTTGAAACAGAATAATCTAAAGCTGAGTCTTTCATACCAGCATGAAAAACAGGTGTATATAAATGAGACAGATTTGAGTGACTGATTTCCGTCATTTTGATAACACTTACATTTCAGTTCAGACTGGGTCTTGTTTATCGATGGTTAATTGGAGATTAATTCAGCCTGGTCAAGCGATCTCGACAGGTCAACGCTTTTCCTTTCTTCAAATAGTTTTAGTCCATGAAGGGTCCCATGTATCAAATTGGATAATGCTAGTCAAAATTTGATAGTCCATCTACACTACTATCATAACTGTGTATAAAATATTAGAACATGATGTTTGATAAGTACAGGAATCTTGTACATGAAATGCAACCTATCCTCCTGTTGTACCCCACCCTCCAAGGCTGTAAAGTTTTAATTGCCATTAAATAAACACTGCATGAGTTAGTATGCAAAACCACTTAAAATGTTGTGTCTTCAATGTAGGTATTGCTATCTCTCATTCTTTCTGAACACCGCACTTATTTCTTGAGATTATTATTATCGCAAGTGACAAAGATTAGAACCATGAATAATTTTGGTGAGAAATGCATGCAAGTGTAGTTCTTTAAAACTATCTATTCAGACCTGCGGTGGCCTTTTGGAGAATCAGCATTTTTCTGAAAACTCAGGCATGTTATCAGCCAAAGTATGATGGGGGGATGAGAAACAGGAAGTGAATGTAACTCTTAATCGTACCATACTATGGCATGGACTCTTAAATGTTCACCTTTATCTTGAGTTTTGTTAATGCACAGGATGTTGCTGACCGGGCCAACAGTTAACTGCCCTCAGGAAGGTGGTGGTGATCTGCCTTCTTGAGCCGGTTTGGTTTTGGCGCGCCCACAATGCTGTTAGGATGGAAGTTCCAAGATTTTTGACCCAGTGGCATTGAAGGAATGGTGTTATATTTCCGAGTCGGGACAGTGGTGGCTTGTCGGGAAACTTGCAGGCAGTGGGTGTTCCCATGTGGTAGGAGTTGGAGGTCATGTCACGGCTGGACAGGGCATTGGTTAGGCCACTTTTGGAATACTGTGTTCAATTCTGCTCTAAAATTGATTCCAGGTCCACAACAAGGTGGTTGACTGCCCTATTGGCAATAAATGCTGTCCTAGCCAGAGATGTCCACATCCTGTGAGTGGGTTTATAACATAAAACGCTGTTGCTTATTCTTTTTTGGCTTTTCTGTGATTATTTGGCAGAGAGTCATAAAGTCATAGAGCCACACAGCACGGAAACAAATCCTTCAATGCAACTCATCCATGCTAACCAGGTTTCCTAAACTGACCTAGTCCCACTTGCCTGTGTTTGACCCACATCCCTCTAAACCTTTCCAAGTCATGGATCTGTCCAAATGCCTTTTCAATGTTGTAATCCCGTCTGACCGTTCATTCCACACACACTCCACCCTCTGTGTGAGAAAGCTGCCCTTCGGGTACCTTTCAAATCTTACTCCTCCCTCCTTAAAAATACACCCTGTAGCTTTGAACTTCCCCACCCTCAGGAAAAGACGTTTGCTATTCACCTCATCTATGCCCCTCATGATTTTATAAACCTCTATAAGGTCACCCTTCAACCTCTTACGCTTGAATGGAAAAAAGTCAGTCTCTCCAAACTATCCTTATAACTCAAATCTTCCCGTGCTGGCAACGTCCTGTCTTTGTAACTACCATTACTTTGAAGAGCATTCAAAAATCAGTCACAAGTTGCAGTCCTGGTGTTTCCCAGGATGGACACGGGGAGGGATTTGGCGTTAGTTGATTGAATGTCAAGCGATGATGGTTTATTGGGGACGATTGTTGCCTGGCACACATGTGGTGTAACTGGGATCATTTAGATATTTTTAATTAACCTATCCAAATGTGTTAGACACCCCTCTAGAGCAGGTGGGACTTGAACCTGCATCAGAGGTAGGGACTTTACCACTGCACCATGAAAGAGAGAATACATTCAGGCACGCACAAACCAACACACACACTGTGCTGTTCGTGCCTCCACAGCCTTAGGGAAGGCTATTTGTCCTTAATGAGTGAAGCATCAGTAATCTGCTTCATCCATTTCGACTCTGCTGATTGACTGCTGTGATGGTTAGCCCCTGTGACAGAATATTCCAGAACAAGGCACAGATCGAGGAAGGAGACCGAAACCCTTCAAGAGATTAGAAAATGAAATTATAAGGAAGTTGGCTTAATTTGCTTTAGGAAAGAGATTTCGAGGCATCAAAACCGAACGCTGTGTGATTATAATGGGGGATTGATCCAGGCAAATTGTTCACTGCAGTGTTGAGTCCAAATCCCAGGGGAAATATTCCCACCCAAATAAAGAATAGAACACATCACTGACGAAGACCTCAGGATGCAATAGATCTATTTCTGCACAGGAGAGGGATTCAGAAACATACCAATAAAGCTGGACTAATCTATCGCAAAAAAGGGGGAGGCTTTTTCGGGGCTTTCATTTAACAACAGAAGAAATATTGTTGTAGCGCATGATTCCAGGTATATATTTCAGCAACACGCTGGGTCTTAATGATCGGAATAATCAGTTAATTAACCAAGTAAACGATAAGATAATCGATCGATTTCCCCACCTGACACCACACTGCTGGTGATGGTTTCCTCATGGACAGTACTGTCCTGATTAACAGTGGCTGATGAGATTAGAAACCTTTTAGATGAACAAACAAATGCTTGCTTGTTGCCAGCAATTTGCCATGTTCATCAGCCTGGCTTCCCCCATGAATTTATTTAAAATATTGGTAAAGGTCTGACTAATTTTCCCGACTCAGGATCACCATTTTGAACTGTTGACTCTGCTGAGTATGTTTTAATGTCTTTTTGCTGCTTCTGCCTGGGAGAAAACAAATCATGTTGGGCATTGAGGGGGGGGAGGGGGGCAGCCATTTTAGCCAAGTTATTTTGTTCTGGGACAGTGGGGGAGAAAGCAGGTGTTTGGTAGTGTCCCTGCCTCTGAACTAGAAATTACAGGACTTGACAGTCCAAGCAAGGTGCATTCCTAACAGATTGAGAATCAATCTGTGTAAACCCTTCCAAGGCCAATGGCAGGGAAGGGTACAGGGATATTCCTGGACAGTTTTGGGACGGAGGGAACATTACAGAGTCTTCAGTAGTGCAGGCTACAATATCAATGGAACATCTACATTGCCAGAGCAACCCAGGACGATGCAGTTGGCTCAGTGGTCTGGGTGGGCTGTCAGGATCAGAATGATATCAATGGCAGAGGGTTCAGTCCCTGTTTCCACTGGCAATGGATTTGGCACAGTCCTGCGGTTGAGATTGTCTCCTGTGGGTCAATTTGAACAGAGCTCTGAGAAATATATGGGTGACATTGGCATAATCACATTCATTGCCCCATAGCTATTTACTCCTGACCTGGTGTTGGAAAGTTAAAGCATTCACATTAGTGCTGGAGCTTTATAAAGTTGCATCCATCCTGCTATAGGGTTGTAGTGTTGTAGAAACTTACAGCATGGATGCAGATCCTTCAGTTCAACTTGTCCATGCCATTGAGTTACGCAACACAGAAACAGACCCTTTGGTCCAACTCATCCATGATGACCAAATATCTTAAACTGATCTAGTCCCATTTGCCAGCATCTGGCCCATATCCCTCTAAACCCTTTCTGTTCATGTCTCCATCCTGATGCCTTTTGAATGCTGTAATTGCACCAGCCTTCACCACCTCCTCTAGCAGCTCGTTCCACACACGCATCATCCTCTGCAGCAAAAGGTTGCCAGCAACCTGGTCAGATTGGGCTGTCTGGCTGGTGCAGATGAGTTAGACCGAAGGGTCTGTTTCTGTGCTATATGACTCTAAGACTCTAAAAGAAAAAGCTTTACAATTCAGGTCGATATCACTTCCTGTGATATTAGACAAAGTCACTATTTGGCCTAGCCAATTGCAAGTCCTGAAATTGCTGCTGGAGTGAGGGATGGATGGAGAAATGGCTTTGCCCTGAAGGCACCTGCCTCTGTTCTCATTAAATGGTGAAATCAGTTGATGCGGGAGAGCTTTCCAATTGGATCTGTGCAAAGATCTATTTTCAATTGTATTGGGATCCTGCTTGAAGTCCCCGAGCATGGCGTTCGGAGTGTCCTTCCATTTGTTTGGGATGTCCTGTGGTCTGCGGTTTCCTGTGCTTGGCTGGCTACAGGGACATGACTCCCCTTTGTTAATGATGATAACAGAACAACTTCCCCCTGCACTCACTTGCTGCGAGATCGATGTTCATCTGTCTGCAAATGTCTTCAGGCTGTCTTCTAATTTGGTCTGATCACACTGTGCAGAATGGGGATTAAAGCAATCAGCTTCCTGGTTTGTTAGAGTCATTATCGCTGAACCTGGTGATGCAGGACTTCACCACATTGTCAGTGTTGGGTGCTGCGTTTTGCTGACCCTCTGTGAAACTGGTATCAGACTCACTTACTTTCTCTCCCTTCCCTCCCCCAGTGTCAGACCCACACACCCCCTCAGTCTCACTCTTCCCACAACCCATCTTAGATCCTCCCCCACTCTCAGACCCTCCCACCCTGTCTCAGACCCACCCCCCCCAATCTCAGACCCAATCACCCCTCCATTCTCACACTCACTCTCCCCCATCTCACACCCACTTTTTCCCCATCTCAGAC
>NC_057748.1:10171771-10225848 GCF_004010195.1 Chiloscyllium plagiosum | reverse complement strand
CACCCCCACCCCATTCCAGTCTCAGACCCACACACCCCTCCGCATCCTACACGTTTTCTCCCTGCAGTATCAGATCCAGATGATATCCCCTGGTTATTGCTGGTTGGGACACAGCACGAGGAGTGTTGAACCAGGTATTAAGCTCCAACTGAGCTGCTGGGCTGCATTCTGTGAATGCAACTGTTAAAGATGACAGGGGAGGTTGGGTTAAATTCCAATGTGGAGGGGGGAGAATGTCTGTTTTGATCGTCTCTGTTGTGTGTGTGCCTGTGCCTGTCTCTGTCTCTCTGTGTATTTGTGTGTGCCTGTCTCTGTCTGTCTGTGTCTGTGTCTGTCTCTGTCTGTGTGTCTCTGTGTGAGCGTGCTTGTGTGTGTGTCTGACTCTGCGCCTGTGTCTATGTGCTGCCTGTGCATGTGTGTGTGCGCGCCTGTGTCTATGTGCGTGCCTGTACTTGTGTGTGTGTCTCTGTGTGTGTGTGCGCGCACCTGTGTCTATGTGCGTGCCTATGCATGTGTTTCTGTGTGTGTGTGCCTGTGTCTATGTTCATGCCTGTGCATGTGTGTGTGTGCCTGTCCATGTGTGTGCGCGCATGTGCACGCGCCTTTGTGTGTGCCTGTGTGTGTGCCTGTCTGTGTGTGTGTGTCTGTCTGTCTCTGTGTGTGTGTGTGTGTGAGTCTGTCTGGGATGGGGACGCAGCAGTAAGTCCCGAAGGGGAATGCCAGGTTGCATTGTGCCTGTTGTGTGCTGTGGGTCGCCCAGTTCAGGGTTCAGGTGGGGAGTGGAGCTGCAAGCAGAACCCCTCGATATTGCTGATTGATCCTCATAGACTCTCGAACCTGAGCAGGATCAGTCTGTGCTGACTGCGGTCATCTCTTTCTCTCTCTTCCCCTCTTCAGAGGGAGGTCAGTTCTCTGCATTCAGCAGCAGTCTGCAGCCTGCTCCTGATGACAAGATCAATTGAGCGGTTCTGCCTGACAGCAGCTGTTATTAAGGGAGGGCGAGGAGACAGCAATTTGATGATTATTTGTTTAAGGGGCCTTCCCAATGCTGCCATTTAACTTCCCATTAGTGGAAGTAAGTGCAGCCTTTCAACATTTCCTTGCATCAGTTATATTAAGGCGTGCATTTCGAATATAATTCTCCCCTCCCCCCACCTCTCTCTCATAGTAGCGATCAGGTGGGTTCTGACATAAGCTGAGGATCAGTGACACACTGCTGGTTGGGCTCAGGAGAGGATCAGCTTGGGGATTCCCAGCCAGAACTGCCTCCCAGGGATTCCTGTGTGTGTTTGGACAAGCCATGGTTCTTTCCTGTTTTATCCATCGCGGGATATGGGCAAGTGACATTCACTGCCCATCCCTAATTGCCCATCCAGAGGGCAGTTGAGGAGTGAGCCACATTGCTGTGGGTCTGAGAGATACCTGTCTCCGCTTGAGGACTGCACTGCTGACACGGCAGCACTCCCTTGGCATTGTGTGAAAGATCAGTCCTGATTTTTTTTTTTGTTGTGTTCTCATTTCCCTGGAGCGGGTCTTGAACTCAGAGGCAGCTGGTGCTTCTCATGGCAGTGCCTCAGGGCATGGGGGTGGTGGTGAGGGTTCCATGGCAGGGGAGGTGGGTGGGCGCTGGGTGCAGGGTGAAGTGGTGGAGCAAGTAAAGATCCAACCTTTAGCTCCTGATTGGCAAACAGCATCCTGTCAGGAACACACGAGCATGGGTCAGTGTCTTGACAGCGATGCCTCTCGTTGCCGAATAGCTAGGTAATCTCGTTGGCCCAGAGTCCAGGCTGAGAGCAGCCCACGCCCCAGTGAGCAGCAGCTGGGGTGGGAGATATGGTGGGCAGCTCAGCTAAACCCAGCACTGGTCACCAGTCTTCAGAGAGTGAATATTCTGGTCAGACGTCCCATAGCTGTGTGCTTTCTACAGTGTGGAAACAGCCAACTCCACATGGACCCTCCAAAGAGTATACCAGCCATCCCTGTAAACCTGCATTTCCCATGGCCAATCCACCTAACCTGCATATAGAATCATAGAGATGTACAGCATGGAAACAGACCCTTCAGTCCAACTTGTCCATGCCGACCAGATATCCCAACCTAACCTAATCCCACCTGCCAGCACCCGGCCCATATTCCTCTAAACCCTTCCTATTTATAAACCCATCCAGATGCCTTTTAAATATTGCAATTGTACCAGCCTCCACCATTTCCTCTGGCAGCTCATTCCATACACGTACCACCCTTTGCCTGAAAAAGTTGCCCCTTAGCTCCCTTTTATATCTTTCCCCTCTCACCCAAAACGTATGCCCTCTAGTTCTGGACTCCCCCATCCCACCCCAGGGAAAAGACCTCCTTTTATAAACCTCTATAAGGTTTTATAAACCTCTATAAGGTCACCCCTCAGCCTCCGACGCTCCAGGGAAAACAGCCCCGGCCTAATCAGCCTCTCCCGAAAGCTCAAATCTTCCAACCCTGGCAACATCCTTGTCTTTTGGATTGTGTGAGGAAACCGGAGCACCCGGAGGAAACCCACGCAGACACGGGGAGAACTTGCAAACTCCACACAGACAGTCACCCGAGGGTGGAATTGAACCTGGGTTCCTGGTGCTGTGCCATGGTGCCATCCGTCAGTGCAGTGTTATTCCTGCGCAGGTTACTGTGGGTGGTACAATAGTAATATCATGGGTTCAAATGCCACTCAAGCAGTTGTTGGGATTTCCATTCAATTAATTAATCTGGGACAGAAGTAAGTAATTGATTGTTGTAAAAGCCCACCTGGATCATTGATGCCCCATTTTGGGACAGGGCATGTTCTGAGAATGATGGGCAGGCCATTTGACACTGACATTTGCTCATTCAGAAGGAGGAGAATTTTAGAATTCTCTACCTCATACTCAGTCACTGAGAATGTTCAATACAGGGATCAATAGATCAACAGGGATCAATATTATAGGAGGGTGTGGGAATATGGGGTTCAGTTACAAGATCAGCCATGATCTTGTTAAACAGCCTATTCCTGCTCTTGGTTCCGAATGATGTGTGACTCCCTGCCCACCACAATGTTGTCGACTCTTCATCGTCCTCGAGAGAGCCGCTCAGTCCAAGGGCAATTAGGGACAGGTAGATAGGATAGTGAAGAAGGCATTTGGTATGCTTTCCTTTATTGGTCAGAGCATTGAGTATAGGGGTTCAGAGGTCATGTTGCAGCTGTACAGGACATTGGTTAGGCCACTTTTGGAATATTGCGTGCAATTCTGATCTTCCTATCGGATGTTGTAAAACTTGAAAGAGTTCAGAAAAGATTTACAAAGATGTTGCCAGGGTTGGAGGATTTGAGCTTTAGGGAGAGACTGAATAGGCTGGGGCTGTTTTCCCTGGAGCATCGGAGGCTGAGGAGTGATCTTATAGAGGTTTATAAAATCATGAGGGGCATGGATAGGAATAAACAGACAAGGTCTTTTCCCTGCGGTGGGGTGGGGGAGTCCAGAGCTAGAGGGCATAGATAGATTCAGGGGAAAGATATAAAAGGGACCTAAGGGGCAAAGCTTTCATGCAGAGGCTGGTGTGTGAATGGAATGAGCTGCCAGAGGAAGTGGTGGAGGCTGGTGCAATTGCAACATTTAAAAGACATCTGGATGGTTATGTGAATAGGAAGGGTTGAGGGGGATATGGGCCGGGTGCTGGCAGGTGGGACTAGGTTGAGTTGGAATATCTGGACGGGTTGGACCAAAGGGTCTGTTTCCGTGCTGTGCATCTCTATGACTTTGACAGGTGACAAACTCTTGGGAGACACTCAGTCCGAGGGCAATTAGGGACAGAGAACAAATGCTTGAAGAAACTGTCTGAGGGCAATTAGGGACAGGAAACAAACTCTTGAAGAAACTCAGTCCAAGGGCAATTAGAGAGAGGCAAGAAACACGAGAGAGAGAGAGAGACACACACACACTCAATCCAAGGGCAATTAGGGACAGGAACAAACTCTTGAAGAAACACAGTCCAAGGGCACTTAGGGACGAGTGGAAATGTTGGCCCCGTCAGTGACACTCTCAACCCTGAGAAAGAACAAAGAGAGAAACAATGGTATGGAAAGCAGTCTTGTGAAGGCTGTCTCTGATGAATTTAATTGAAGATCAGGGCTAGCAGAGGGGTTTGTTAGGAAGAGTGCTGACAGCAGTGTGCTTGGTTTGCACCCCTGACTCTGTCAAACAAGCTGCGAGGTGGCTGAACCACAGCACCATCGAAGAGGAGTCTCTCTTTCCCAGGCTGCTGCCTCTTACATGGGGCAGGCTGTTCTGCAGTGATTAATATTCCACTCACATTGCCCTCCCTCCCCCCCCACCCTCCCGTGCCCGTTGTGTAAAGTCCCATGAGATCACACAGGCCTGGCGTTGCTGACAATAATGGATTATCATTGGACCAGCTGAGGCTAACACAGCCGACCGTGTACATCTGTGCAGTGACCGTATGAGAGACTGGCAGCAGTGACACCCGCCTAGTACAGGCGATATCTCCACGGTGACCGTGCGAGAGTGTCGATGGGAAGCAGATGGGACGCACACCGTCTCATTATGGCTGGCTCTTTCTTTTCCTGTCTCAAAGGGGATGGTGTGAATAATAGTGTTCCCACCACCTCCCCCACGGACCCCACTTCTCCGTTTGACCCCATGCAGAGTGTCTCTATTGCTTTAAAATTTTCTCCCCTAATTCTGGCCTCTTGTCCATCTCTGATTTTCACTGCTCCTCTGTTAGCAGCTGTTCCCTCATTGGCTCCACACTGGGGGATTTAAGACCGTACGGCCTGGGAGCAGAAGTCGACCATTCAGTCCACTGACTCGACTTTGCTAGCTCATCCACTAATGCTTAACTCCACTTTCCTTGCCTTTTCCCCATAACCCTAGGTCTCCTTTCTGATTAAAAGTCTAATTCAGTCTTAAACGACTGGTGTGATAAAGAATTCCATAGATTCACCACCCTCTGAGTTCAGACATTTTCCCTCATCTCCACCACAAATGTGTGACCCCTTTATGACGAGAGTTTGCCCTCTGGTCCTACTCTCTCCCATAAGGGGAAGCAATCTTTCTGTGTAAACTCTGTCAAGTCCCCTAAGATTCCTCTATGGTTCAATAAGGTCACCTCCCATCCTTCTATGTTGCAATGAGTACAGGCCCGATCTACTTAACCTGTCTTCATAAGACAGCTCGTCCATACCCTGTATCAGGCTGGTGAACCTTAGATAGCAGTATGCCTTTCCTTACACAAAGGGCACTAAACTGTTCACAGTATTCCAGCTGAAGAATCATAAAATGCCTACAGTGTGGAAACAGGCCCTTCGGCCCAACAAGTCTAGAATGACCCACCGAAGAGTATCACACCCAAACCCATTCCCCATTACTCTACATTTACCCCTGACTAGGAGAAAGTGAGGAATGCAGATGCTGGAGGTCAGAGTCAAGAGTGTGGCCTTGGAAAAGCACAGCCGGTCAGGCAGCATCCGAGGAGCAGTAGAACCAACGTTTCGGGCAAGAGCCCTTCATCAGGAGTCCCGACTGATGCACCTAACCCACACATCCCTGTACACTATGGGCAACTTAGCATAGCCAAGTCACCTGACCTGCACAGCTTTGGACTGGGGGTGGAAACCGGACCACCCGGAGGAAACCCACGCAGACACGGGGAGAATGTGCGAACTCCACACAGACAGTCACCCGAGGCTGGAATTGAACCGGGTCCCTGGCGCTGTGAGGCAGCTGTGCTAACCACTGTGGTCAGACGAGTATATCGTACAGTTTTACCAAACTCCTCCCCTATTTTTCAAGTCCATTCCCTTTTAAATAAAATTCCAATTTGCCTTCCCTGTTACCTGCTGAACTTTATTAGCTTTTTGTGATTGCCTTCCTAAACCCTGTCCTCCCCACTCCCTTCCCCTCTCTCTCCCTTTCAGATGCTCCTTAAAACCAGCCTCTCAGGCAGAAGGGTCATGACCCACAGGCTCCATTAAACAAGGGCAAATAATGAGTTCATTAAAGAGAGAAAACAAAATCAATCAAAGTGCAGTTACATTGTGTTAGGTTCACCAAGGTCTCTTTTTAAAAAATTTTCCACAGTCTTGCTCCTCACCTTGCTTTCAGTTTTCACCATTTCTGTGCCCCATTGTCTTCTGTTCCCTTTCTCCTGTCCAACTACCTCTACCTTTGACTCAGTGTGAGTTTTGGTTTGATTTGAGCTGTGAAGCCCCCTTTGTGAGGTTTACCTGATGTTAACTTACTAAACACCAGCAGCTGTGGGAGTGATGCCACTCCTTTCCCAGGCTCTTCAGCCACAGGAGGCATCGCTGGATGCAGCAGCTCAATGGGCCGACTGGTCCCCATGCTGTCTGAGTGGCACCCACTGGTTGATGCTGGTGGTGTACTGGGGCCAGTCTCGGGAAGGTGGCACAGTGCAATTATGGACCGACATGTTCCGAGGGGAAAATCCCTGCACCCCAATATCCCTCCTCTCCCTCTATGCTCTGAGCTGTGTAACAGGGTCAGCTGAGACTGCAGTAATGGATTCTGATGGTGACTGCTATGTATATGTCTCTCTCTGAGCGGGTGTCTAGGTTTCTTTGAATATATGTGGCTTTACATGTCTATGTTTCTGTCTGTGTGCATGTGTTAAGCGTCTCTTTATGTGGGTGTGTATGTCTTTGTGTAACTCAGTCTGTGTGAGGGAGGGGGTGGGGGTGATGCCTGTGCGTTAGGTGTGAGTATGCCTCTGTGAGTGTGTGTCTATATTTGTGTGAGGGTGTCTGCGTGTGTGGGTATCTGCCTTTCTGACTGCAGTCATGAGAGAGTGGATGTGGATGGTGGGGGAAAGGAGGGAGTCCCTTTGACATACTCCTCAGGCAGCGGGTTGTATCTGCAAGGAGCCATTTTCTCTGAGGCCTTGCTGCCCCTGATTCCTTGCCCATGCCCTCCCCTGTGACCACTCCACAAACTGGGTAACTGTCGACTGGTTGGCACTGATCCCCTGGCATCTCTTTGGCAGTGAAGTCACAACCCCCAAGTTTAATGAAAAGAAAATTAAAACGCGATTCGTTATTAAGGTGAAGTAGTCCTCCTTTTTTAATTTTCCAGATCTCTTAATCTCTCTTTTCCAGTACTTGCTGTCCATAAACTTTCCTTTTTTCCCTTGTTCTGGATGTCTCTTTAGTCTACATCCTCCCTTCTCTCTCACCCACCTCTCTCTCCATGTTCTCTGTTCTGCTTCCCCCTTTTCTTTCTCCTTCCTCCTGTCCATTTCTTTCATAGTCTGCCTCTCCCTGATTCTTCCCAAACAGTCTGCATTCCCAGATTCCCAGATCTACTTTGGATTTGACCCGTGTTGTCCCCAGGATGTATGAAACAGTGGCACCTCCTCAACCTGTTTTGTTGCTTCTCTCCCCTTCAAAAAGACTTTTCCCGTTTGTTTTAGAGTAAAACACAAGGGAGGCTTGAGGGCAGGTAAGTTAGAAAAGACAGTCAAAGATTGGGATACATGTGGTCAAAGATTTAGAAGCGTATAGAGTCATAGAGATGTACAGTACAGAAATGGACCCTCCGGTCCAACCCGTCCACGCCGACCAGATATCCCAACCCCAATCTAGTCCCACCTGCCAGCACCCGGCCCATATCCCTCCAAACCCTCCTATTCATATACCCATCTAAATGCCTCTTAAATGTTGTAATTGTACCAGCCTCCACCATTTCCTCTGGCAGCTCATTCCATACACATACCACCCTCTGTGTGAAAAAAGTTGCCCCTTAGGTCTCTTTTATATCTTTCCTCTCTCACCCTAAACCTATGCCCTCTGGCTCTGGACTCCCCCAACCCGGGAAAAGACTTTGTCTATTTATCCTATCCATGTCCCTCATAGTTTTGTAAACTTCTGTAAAGTCACCCCTCAGCCTCTGACGCTCCAGGGAAAACAGCCCCAGCCTGTTCAGCCTCTCCCTATAGCTCAAATCCTCCAACCCTGGCACCATCCTTGTAATTTGTACAGCATGGAAACAGACCCTTTGGTCCCACTTATGCATGCCGACCAGATATCCTAAATAAATCTAGTCCCAGTTGTCAGCATTTGGCCCATATCCCTCCAAACCCTTCCTATTCATATACCCATCAAAATGCCTTTTAAATGCTGCAATTGTACCAGCCTCCACCACATCCTCTGGCAGCCCATTCCATACACGGACCACCCTCTGTGTGAAAAGATGTCCCTTAGATCCCTTTTATACCTTTCCCCTCTCACCTCACACTTATGCCCTCTAGTTTTAGACTCCCCTTCCTAGGGAAAAGGACTTTGTCTATCTACCCATCCATACCCCATATAAGGTCACCCCTCAACCTCTGATGCTCCAAGGAAAACAGCCCCAGCCTATTCAGCCTCTCCCTATAGCTCAAACCCTCCAACCCTAGCAACATCCTTGTAAGTTTTTTCTGCAGACTTTCAAGTTTAACAACAATGTTCCTATAGCAGAGAGACCAGAACTGAACACAGTATTCCAAAAGTGGGCAAAAGTGAGTACTGCAGATGCTGGAGTTATCAGGGTCAAGAGTGTGGTGCTGGAAAAGCACAGCAGGTCAGGCAGCATTGGAGGAACAGGAAAATCGACGTTTCAGGCAAAAGCCCTTCCTCAGGAAGGAGGCTGGGAGTCTCGGGGGTGGAGAGATAAATGGGAGGGGGATGGGGCTGGGGGGGGCAGGTATTTGGGAGTGCTGGAGCCTCAGACAGAGATGTTGGGCAGGGAACATGGTGGTTGTGTTAATGTGGCAGCCAACTGAAAGCTCATGGTCAACATCTCTGTCTCAGGCTTGCTGCAGTGCTCCAGCAAAGCTCAGTGCAAGCTGGAAGAACAACATCTCATTTTCCCCTTGGGGACCCCGCAACCCTCCAGATTCAATATCCAGTTCAATAATTTTAGGGCCTGAACTGTCCATGTCCTAGCCCCCGACCCCACACCCCAGGCTTTGTTATCACAAAGGCAAAAGTGATGTTGGAGATTAGAGTCAGGATTAGAGTGGTGCTGGAAAAGCCCAGCAGGTCAGGCAACATCCAAGGAACAGGATTCCTGATGAAGAGCTCCTGCCCAAAACGTTGATTCTCCTGCTCCTCGGATGCTACCTAACCTGCTGTGCTTTTCCAGCACCACTCTAATCCTTGTTATCACAAAGTCTGCCAGTAAACACTACCTATCATTAGCCACAAACAGTCTCCAATCTCAGTTATTCACTCTGCATGCCAGCCCGTTATCCACTCCTTTGTCCAACTGCTCTTCTCTCTCTTTGGGCTCTATCCCCACCCAATGCTTACTCCCTAGCCCCTCCCCACTCCCTATCTTCTGCATGTAAACCAACATTTCCTAGCTACCATCAGTCCTGGGGAAGAGTCACTGGACCTGAAATGTTAACTCTGATTTCTCTTCAACAGATGCTGCCAGACCTGCTGAGCTTTTCCGGCAACTTCTGTTTTTGTTTCTGATTTACAGCATCCGCAGTTCTTTCGCTTTTTGTTAAAGCAGGACTATGATCTTGTTAATAGATTTCTCCTGGCACTGCCCAGAGTGAGGACGAAGGGAGTTAATTGCCCTGCAGAGTTCATCAATGATGGCACCAATGTGGAGATTTGTTCCAAAACTCCATCTAGTGGTCAAGGTGGCAACTGCGGGCCATAGAGATTGAGGGAGGCGATTCAGCCAGCCACCAAATACCTATCTACTTTAGTCATAGAATCCTTACAATGTGGAAACAGGCCCTTCAGCCCAACAAGTCCACACTGACCCTCCGAAGAGTGACCCACCCAGACCCATGCACCTAATCTACACATCCCTGAACACTATGTAGCATGGTCAATCCACCTGACCTACACATCTTTGGACTGTGGGAGGAAACCGGAGCACACGGAGGAAAACCACGCAGACACTGGGGAGAATGTGCAAAGTCCACACAGACAGTTGCCCTGTGACTGGAATCGAACCGGATCCCTGGTGCAGTGAGGCAGCAGTGCTAAAACCACTGAGCCCTATCCCACTTCCCTAACGTGGCCTTGTATGCTGGGGCATTTCAACTATTTATCTCAAGGTTTCTTCAATGCTGCAAAACTTCTGCTTTTCAGACAGTGAGTTCCAGATATCCACCACGCTCTGGGTGAAAAAAATCTTCCTTAAATCGTTCTAAAACTCCAGCGCCGCTGGTTAAGACATGGTCCTGGTTATTGATCCCCTCATCGAATTCTGACAGTGTGGAAACTGACCATTTGGCCCGCCGAGTCTGCACTGACCCTCTGAAGAGGGGAGTGGGGCAATCAAGGGTCACAGGGAGAATGCAGGAAAGTGGACGTGAGGTATATTGGCAGAAGTGAGTACTGCAGACGCTGGAGATTGGAGTCAAGATTAGAGTGATGCTGGGAAAGCACAGCAGGTCAGGCAGCATCCGAGGAGCAGGAAAATCAGGCAGCATCCGAGGAGCAGGAAAATCGACGTTTCGGGCAAAAGCCCTTCATCAGGAATGTAATCAGCTGTAATCCTACTGAGTGGCAGAACAGGCTCAAGTGCCCAAGTGGCCTACTTCCTGCTCCTATTTCTCTGGATGTATTGCCAGAAAGAAGGCAGACAAACACTTCAAAATAACGGGTTATAGCCGGAAGGGGGTGAAAGCAGAGAGAAATAGTGTATAAGTTATGAAAGTTAGCAGGACAGGGAGAAAGCATGGTTAATAAAGCAGACTGTAATAGAGGTGTTATAACTAGAGGTTTAGAGTCCAAGACCAACTGGTACTCTACAGGATGTTAGTTTGAGCTCAACTGGAATACTGTATACAGTTCTTGGTGCCATGCTTTAGGAAGGAGGTGAATGTACTAGACAAGTTGCAGAAGAGCTTTACTCGAATAATTCCAGGGGTGAGAAGCTTCAGTTATTAGGATAAATTTGGAGAAGTGGGAACTGTTATTCTTGGAGAAGAGAAGGCTATGAGGAGATAAAGAGGAAAGCTCTGAGGTGACTGTGATAGTAATAAGCATGAGGTGAGAAAATAAACTCTTCTGAGAGCAAGTAGTTATGGAGTCAAACGGCACGGAATCAGACCCTTTGGCCCAACTCATCCATGCCAACCGGACATCCCAATCTGGCCTAGTCCCATTTGCCCCATATCCCTCTAAACCCTTCCTATTCATATACCCATCCAGGTGCCTCAGTAATGGAATGAAGCATTCACGTGGTGGCTCAGTGGTTAACACTGCTGCCTCACAGCGCCAGGGACCTGGGTTCGATTCCAGCGTTGGATGACTGTCTGTGTGGAGTTTGCACATTCTCCCTGTGTCTGTGTGGGTTTCCTCCGGTCAGGTGGATTGGCCGTGCCAAATTGTCCATAGTGTCCAGGGCTGTTTGATAAGGTGGATTAGCCATGGGAAATGCAGAGGTATAGGGTAGGGGTCTGGGTGGATGCTGTTCAGAAAGTTGATGTGGAGTTGATGGGCCAAATGGCCTGCTTCCACATTGTAGGGATTCTGTGGTAGGCTGAATGGCCTGCTCCTATTCCTTATTCGTTGGATTATAGAAGAATGAGAGGTGATCTTATTGAAACATATCATATTTCAGGGACTTAGAGTCATAGAGATGTATAGCACAGTAACAGACCCTTCGGTCCAACCCGTCCATGCCGACCAGATATCCCAACCCAATCTAGCCCACCTACCAGCACCCGGCACATATCCCTCCAAACCCTTCCTATTCATATACCCATCCAGATGCCTTTTAAATGTTATAATTGTACCAGCCTCTACCACTTCCTCTGGCAGCTCATTCTATACACATACCACCCTCTGGGTGAAAAAGTTGCCTCTTAGGTCTCTTTTATATTTTTCTTCTCTCACCCTAAACCTATACCCTCTAGTTCTGGACTCCCCCACCCCAGGGAAAAGACTTTGTCTATTTATCCTATCCATGTCCCTCATGATTTTATAAATCTCTATAAGGTCACCCCTCAGCCTCTGATGCTCCAGGCAAAACAGCCCCAGCCTGTTCAGCCTCTCCCTATACCTCAAACCCTCCAACCCTGGCAACATCCTTGTAAATCTTTTCTGAACCCTTTCAAATTTCACTTGATGGGCACATGCAGAGAGGTTGTCTCCCCTTGCGTGAGGGTCGAGAGCCGGATGGCTTAACCTCGGTCTAAGGGTCACCTAATTTGAAACAGAGGTGAGTAGGAACTTCTTCTGTCCGACCGGATTGAATCTGTGGAATTCTTTCCTACAGAGGCCAGTTGAGGCCGAGCCAATAACAGAATCAAGGGAAACGGCAGCAAAATGGAGTTGGGGATTATCAGAACATGATCCCATCGAACGGCAGGACAGACTCGGTGGACCGAATGGTCTGTCTCTGCTCATTTGTCTGACAGTCTGATTCGAAGAGTCATCATGAGCAAGTGAACTGAATGGCCTGCCTCTGGCTCAGTAAGATGCTGTGATTTTAACACAGCGGGTTCTCCACTTTTGCAAGTCACTGCTATAAAGTCGATAATGCGACAGCACTCCAAGCTGCTGAGTGAATTCTGGATTAGATTACCTTTTGTTTTAAATAAAGTCACAGAGTCATACAGCACAGAAACAGACCCTTCGGTCCAACCATTTTGACGCCAAGGGTAGCAGATACATGGAACACCACTCTCTGCCAGTTCCCCTCAAAGCCACATGTCATCCTGATTTGGAGAAGAGTTAATCCCTGCAAGCCTCTGCCTTTCACCTGTACCATAGGACTAGTCCAGTTCAGTTTCTGGTCACCGGCTTCTCTTCCTGTGCCGCTAGCTTACATTGCATGTAGAAATCATTCTTTTGACATCTTTGTAGGCGTCTATCCAGCACACAGCTGATGTGATCTTACACCTTTCTATTCCCATTGTGTAACTTTTGGAGAGGTTCATCCTGCATAGTCTTGGCTGGCTCTTTCCCAGATCCATCTCTCAGTGAGATGGTATCCTGCAGCAGTGCTTTGCCTGTGTTTGCTGCTTCCTACCAGGACTATTTCTGGTCCCACCTCAAAATGGGCTCCATTTCGGAGAGTTTACATCCACTAGGCGATGGAGCATTACGCGTGGACCTTTAACTTCGTGGTTTACTAAAGAAAGCGGCACGTGGGCGGCACGGTGGCACAGTGGTTAGCACTGCTGCCTCACAGCGCCAGAGACCCGGGTTCAATTCCCGCCTTAGGCGACTGACTGTGTGGAGTTTGCACATTCTCCCCGTGTCTGCGGGGGTTTCCTCCGGGTGCTCCGGTTTCCTCCCACAGTTCCAAAGATGTGCAGGTCAGGTGAATTGGCCATGCTAAATTGTCCGTAGTGTTAGGTAAGGGGTAAATGTAGGGGTATGGGTGGTTTGCGCTTCGGCGGGTCGGTGTGGACTTGTTGGGCCGAAGGGCCTGTTTCCACACTGTAAAGTAATCTAATCTAATCTAATCTAAAACCGCAGGTCTTTACCACTGCTCCACCCCAGGATGGTGAGACCATCCATTTCAGTGATGTGGAGCCTTCATTTAACACATTTCCCTTGGTGTGTCCTTCTGATTTGGGCTGTTCTCAGATATCGAGTCTCACTAATGACGTTAGCACATATTGGGGTGTCTTCCTTTGGTTAACCATTCTCTTTCACGTTTCTGTGAAAGGTCTTCTGCTGTAGTCTTGGTGGGATGGTTTTACGATCTACTCTTGAATATGTCGTAAACTTCAGATTTACATCTCGTCCTGGTCCTGATCTAAATGTTTAAGAACAGGAGTAGGCCATTCTGCCCATCAAGCCTGCCTTGCCATTCAGTACGACCACGGCTGATCAAACACTTCAATGCCTTTTACCCACCTCCATCTCCACGACTCTGTACGCACTGGAAGGCAGAAATCCACCAATAAAAGAAATCAGACAAACTGCGGATGCCGGAGATCAGAAACAAAAACACAAGTTGCCGGAGAAACTCAGCAGGTCTGGCAGCACTTGTGTAGAGAAGGCAGAGTTAACGTTTTGGGTTCAGTGAGCCTTCTTCAGAATAGAACAGGATTCTGAAGAAGGGTCATTGGATGAAACGTTAACTCTGCTTTCTCTCCGCACATGTTGCCAGACCTGCTGAGTTCTTCCAGCAATCTCTGTTTTGGGAGAAATCTACCAATCTCTACCTTAAACATACCCAAAGACTGAACTTCCACATAAAGAATTCCAAAGGTTCACAACTCTCGAGGTAAAAGAATTTCTCTCCATCTCAGACCTGAATGGTTTCCTCCCCATTTATAAACGGTGTGCCCTGGCTTTAGACTCCCCATGCTGAGGGAACAGCTGCATCTATTCCTTTTCGATATTTGATAGGTTTCAATGAGATCATCTCCCAATCTTTGAAAATCTGGAAAATACAGGCCTAATTTTAATAGTTTGCTCAATCGCACTTCATCAGACAGTCCTGCCATCTCAGGAACAAGTCTGGTGAACCTTTCTTACATTCCCTCTGTGATAAAAATATCGTTCCTGAGATAAGGAGACCAAAACTACCAGCAGTACTCCAGGTGGGTTCTATCCAAGCTCATACACATTTGAAGCAAAACTTCAGTATTCCTGTTCTTAAATCCTCTTGTGATAAAGGCTAACATTCCATTCGCCTTCCTAACAGTTTGGTGCACCTGGGTCTATTTCTACAGTCTGGGACGTTTCGTACAATCCTATATCTATGTCAACCTTTTCCTTACCTTCCTGGCTGTTTTAGTGTCTTTTTCTTTTTCATTTGTCCCGACTGATAATTCGTTTTCTATCTTCGTCCTCTGTCCTGCTCATCTTTTTCTGGTGATTGGGGCTTCTCGCACTCTCTGCACCTGTACAAGGCGTGTTTCCTGATGTCAGTGAGCTCCCGCCCAGCTCCGGCCCATCTTTCTGTGAGTGGCCCGTGTGTCCTTCTGCTGCAGTCTCAGTGCATCAACCCTGCGGCCTTTCTGTGTTGACTTTAACTGAACACCAGTCGTGTGGGTAGTCAGCGCCTGTGATCTGCCTGGTCTTGGCTTTGTGTTCTCTGGGGCAGTGTCTGCAGCCGGCAGTAACGTGAGCCTGTCCTTTCCCATTAATTCCCTTCGTAACCTCAGAGTGGGCAGCTGAACTAACAGCGTCCTTGAACATTTCCTTTGCAGGACGTTTTAGTTTCCCTGAACTCTTGCTGCTCACGCTTTTCTGAAATTGTCCACAGGCTTACCCATTCACAGTGGGGTTTTCTCTACCCAGATTGGGGATGGAGCTGCAACGCTGGTAGTGCAGCACCTTCTTAGTGCCAGCAGCCCTGCATTCCTGGAGAGAACAGTGAGGAAAAAATCCACAGGAAATATTTCTCTGAAACAAGCCGTTCTCATTGGATGGTGGAACAGGCCTGATGGCCGACTCCGATTTCTATGTTCTAGAATTGCCCACAACTTTGTGGGATCTTCTTGTTCCTCTTCAGATGAACCAGAAGTATTAGTTCCATGTAAACCAGATTTTCAACTGCCTTCTTGGCCTGTTTACCTGATTCTGCAATTGCTTGAAACATTGAGTCAGAGGGTCATACAGCACGCCAACAGACCTTTCGGTCCAACTTGTCTACGCCGACCTGATATCCTAATTTGACCCAATTTGCCAGCATTTGGCCCATCTCCCTTCCTATTCATGTGCCCATTTAAATGTGATTGTACCAGCCTCCACCACTTCCTCTGGCAGCTCGTTCATACATGCACCACCCTCTGTGTGAAAAAGTTGCCCCTTAGGTCCTTCTTAAACATTGATGCATTCTTTGTTTTAAAAACGTTTGGACTCTGATAAGGAGACCTGTGGTCTCTCAGTTCGCGCTGGGGGATTGAGTATTGATTTTTCTGCTATTGTTTTGCATTTTGTAAGCACTTTAGATACAGCAGTACTTGTATGATGATGGTGATGCTGCACCTGCAATGTATTTGCGGTTTTATTTGCCTTTTGCTTTTTAGTTTTGTTTTGTCCAGCTCTGTGTGTGCCTTCAGCATTGTATGTAGAATGGATTTTCTATTTTCCATTTAAGAGATGTTCTGTTGACTCCACTGTTGCTAATTTCAGCCCACTCCCATTACCCTTTGATTGAATGACATGCTTTTTTCAGAATGCTGCATAAAGGTGTCGTCTGACAGGTTATCAAACTTCAAAAAGTATGAAGCAAAATCCGAAATTGCTGGAGAAACTCAGCAGGTCAGGCAGCGTCTGTGGAGAGAAAGCAGAGTTAATGTTTCGGATCTAGTTAGCTGTTCTAAAGAAGGGTTACTGGACCCGAAACATTAACTCTGCTTTCTCTCCATAGATGCTGCCTGACCTGCTGAGTTTTTCCAGCAATTTCAGATTTCCAGCATCCGCAGTTATTTGGTTTTACTTTTAAAATGTGCGATCCTGACCTAAGTAGCTGCCTGCACAGCAGCTGAAAAGCATACCCAACATGTGGAGAAACTGCATCATCTTGCATTTGTTTTTTTTCTGTGGGTAAACATGAATAGCTGAATTGTATTACATCTGCCTCTTCTCCCCTTGGTCTTCAAGAATGTATCGCTGCTTCTTTTGTCCTACTTTTTTTTTAAAAACGATGCAAAGTGGTTGCTTGTACTAGCAATATGTAAAACAAATGGATTCCTTTTACTGTACGTCTCTGGTGGGTTTGTTTACAGCTGAAGCCCATACGTAGAGTACAGGAAATCTCTAGACATGAGGCTGCTGCAGAGTGACCATGGCCTGTGATCCATGTGATGCCATCCTGAGCCTTGGTCTGCATATTGAGGTTTTGAAGTGATATTACACCTTTTCCTTTCTCTCTTCACATCTTACAGTGACTGTTTCTCTATTTCTCTCTATCCCATGCTCTCCGACTTACGTTGACATCTGATCACTCTCTCTCTCTCTCTCTCTCTCTGCCTCTCTCTTCTTCTCCCTATTAATCTCATTCTCTCTCCCACACTCACTCAGCTCTGGTTTTTCTCTCTTTTCGTTATCCCCTTTTTATCCCCAGTCCAGCACAAGTCTGTCCTTTCAGGATAAATGTACAAACATATGAGTAAGGAACCTGAATAGGCCACCCGGCCGTTCAAGCCTGTTCCGCCCTTCAATAAGCTAATGGCTGATCTGATTTTAGCTTCAGCTGTACATTCCTGCGTTGTTCCAATAATCTTACATCCCCTTAGTCATCAAAAATCTATCTACCTCTGTCTTAAAAAAAATTTGAGGATTCTGCATCCACTGCCTTTTGAGGAAGGGAATTCTGAGGACTCACAAACCCGCTGAGGTGAAACAAATGTTTCTTCATTTCTGTTTTAAGTAGACTACCTTTTATTTTTAAAAAATGACCCCTAGTTCTAGATTCTCCCACAAGAGGAAACATTCTTTTGACATCCACCTCGTCAAGTCCCCTCAGGATTTAATATGTTTCGATTACTGATTTTGATTTTTATTATCACGTGTCCTCAAGTTCAAAAATGTAGGAATACAATGAAAAGTGTTAGGTACAAGTACCTAGTTACAGAATCTTTAGAGCAAGATAGAAAGAAAGAACAAAGTTAAATATTGCAGTATTTATAGTATCATGTAAAACATAAGGAGATACGGTTAAAAGATACACATTGCAGACCTTCTTAGTTTTAAATAGAAAATAAAGAAATAAAGCTGCAAGTCACCTCTGGCTGTAGAGAAAACAGGCCCGGCCTCTCTAGCCTTTCCTCTTGAGGCAGTCCACTCGTTCCAGGGATTAGTGTAGTAAACGTTCTCTGTACAGCTACCAATGTGTTAACAACTTTCACGAGATATGGTGACCAACTTTGCACTCAGTATTCCAGATACTGTCATCAACAAGCGGTATAACTGAAGTATGACCTCGCTACTCTTCAGCTATGGGAGAAAAACTGGGGGTGGAAAATAAACAAATCATTGTTGAGTGGAAGGAGTTTGTTCTGTTTCTCTTTGAATATCTGTGCGGCACAGGTGCCGAGAAGCTGTCACCCAAAATGGCGGAGGACCATCAAGGAAGGCCCAAAGCCTCTTGGGTACTGGGAGGACCAAAGTCCATTCATTGTCTATCCCAGAACCCTTGAGGAGCTAAAAAAAAAACCAAGATGTTGTTTGTAATGTATGCTTACCTTGTCTTTTGTTACAGGGCTGGTAAAGCTGGGGATTCACTGTATTACAGGACAGAAGGTTGCAATAAAGATCGTGAACCGGGAGAAGTTGACTGAATCGGTCCTCATGAAGGTGAGAATTTCACACGCTGCTCCTTCTGAAGTTGTTCACCTGGTTTTATTGGTCAGGAGAAGCTTTTTGTTTTGAGTGGTGACAGTCTGCAATGCAACAGAGTGTTGGGGTGGAGACTGATGCAATCGTGGCTCTGTATTGATTTTCTAAAGACAAACGTATCATAGAATCCCTACAGTGTGGAAACAGGTCATTTGGCCCAACAAGTCCACACTGACTCTCCAAAACGTATCCCAGCCAGACCCATTTCCCTACCCTACACATTCCTGAACATTATGGGCAATGTAGCATGGCCAATTCACCTAATTTGCATATCTTTGGATTGTGGGAAGAAACTGGAGCGCACCCACACAGATACAGGGCGAACGTGCAAACTTCACACAGACAGTCATCCAAGGCTGGAATCAAACCCGAAGTCCCTGGCGATGTGAGGCAGCAGTGCTAACCACTGTGCCACCCACAGGACATTGTGGAAAAGGGCAGGGAAGAGATGGGTTCACCAAGGGCTATCATGGTCAGGATGGGCTAAAAGGCCTCTGTCTGAGCTGTAACCGATGCATGATTAATTCCTAAACAAAAAAGCAGTTGCTGAAAAAGCTCAGCAGGTCTGGCAGCAGCTGTGCAGAGAAATCAGTTAATGTTTCAAGTCTGGTGACCCTTCCTCAGTTCTGAAGGGTCACCTGACCCAAAACGTTAACCCTGATTTCTCTGCACAGTTGCAGCCAAACCTGCTGAGTTTTTTCAGCAACTGCTTTTTTTTTAGATTAGATTACTTACAATGTGGAAACAGGCCCTTCGGCCCAACAAGTCTACACTGACCCTCCGAAGACCCACCCATTCCCCTACATTTAACCCTTAAATAACACTATGAGCAATTTAGCACGGCCAATCCACCCTAACCTGCACATTTTTGGACTGTGGGAGGAAACCGGAGAACCCAGAGGAAACCCACACAGACACGGGGAGAATGTGCAAACTCCACCCAGACAGTTGCCTGAGGTGGGAATTGAACCCGGGTCTCTGGCGCTGTGAAGCAGCAGTGCTAACCACTGGGCTGCCATGCGGTGTTTCTGATTTACAGCATCTGCAGTTCTTTTTGTTTTCACGATTTATTCTTTCCAGATTCCTTTCTTTCTCAGCTTTATCTGGAGCGGAGTAAACTTGAGAGAAGGTTTTGTAAGCGCCACTGAGTGGATAAGCTAATTTGTCTGGGAAGGGATTATTGATTTAGGATTATCACTGAGGGAGGCAGGAGAGTTCAAGCAAAATGTCTTGGCTCAGAGGGTTGGTGGAATGTGGGATGCTTTGCCACAGGGATTACTTAAAGTAGAGGCATCTTCTAAGTGGAATTGGATAAATGTTTGGAGCAGGGACAGGGCTGTGGGGGAGAGGCAGAAACATTGGCGGAACAAAGAACAAGAACTGACGCAGACGGCCAAATGGACTCCTCTGGGTAGCAAAAGAAATCCAGGTTTTCTGGGCATATGTGCCCTCATAGACGGCCATGTACAGTCCAGTAAAGGACATTCTTCCTGCCTGAGCCCACATTTGACTGGTTATTCGACCAAGTGTCACAGTCAAAGCCACATTGAATCCAAAGATGTGCAGGTTAGGGTGAATTGGCCGTGCTATATTGCCCATAGTGTTAGGTGCATTAGTCAGGGGTATATATAGGGTAGGGGAATGGGTCTGGGTGGGTTACTCTTCAGAGGGGTGGTGTGGACTTGTTGGGCTGAAGGGCCTGTTTCCATACTGTAGAGAACCTAATCTAAGGTCAAACGGCCTGTGTTTTACTTTACTTACTTTTTCAATCAACCTATTCAGAGATGTTATTACACATCTGGAGCAGATGGGACTTCAACCCAGGCCTCCAGGGTTAAGAATACTGTCACTGTTCCTCAAGCGCCCCCAGGCAGCCTGTGTTTGTTGTTCATGTCTGGTTGAGTTTTGTTAATGTCTTTATTTAGAGTTAAGAAGAACCACGTGATGGCTAATAATTGTCTGAGTGCATAGGGAACACCTGTAACATTGGCAGGGGTGGAGGGAGCTGTAAGACTGAGTAGTCAATAAACTCTACCCATTGCGCTTTTGTGGCACAGTGATAGCATCCCTATCTCTGGGCTAGGAGGATCAGGTTCAAGTCCCACCGGTTACAGCAATGTGTTGAAACATGTCAAAACAGCATGGTTAATAAAAATGTCCAATGGGTAATGGGAGGAGTTTAGACTTACTGTCCTGCCTTGGATCCAGATTGAGTTCATGTTCGGATGGTTTAACTAACTCACATGATAATCTAGAGGCACTTGTAGTGCAGTGGTAGTGCTCCTACTTCTGGGTTAGGAGGCCCATGTTCAAGTCCCACTTGCTCCAGAGATGTTTCATATCACACCTGAACACGATGATTAAAGTATAAATATCAAGGAAGATATAAGGCAGCCTTAGCATCGCTGTTTGGGTTAGATTTGCATTGTATTTTTGGCTGCAGATTAATGATGGCATTCCTGAAAGGCATCTGGATAAGGCAATAAGATATAGGAGGAGAATTAGGCCATTCGGCCCAGCAGTCTGCTGTGCCATTCCATTATGGCTGATAATGTTTCTCAATCCCAATCACCGACCTTTTCCCCCATGGCCATTGGTTCCCTCACCAATCAAGAACCTCTCTATCTCTGTCTTAAATACACTCAATGACCTGGCCTCCACAGCCCTCTGCAGCAATGAGTTCCATAGATTTACCACCCTCTGACTGAAGGAATTCCTCCTCATCTCAGTTCTAACGGGTTGTCACTTCACTCTGAGGCTGTGCCCTCAGGTCCTGGTCTCACCTAGTTGTGCAAACATCTTCTCCATGTCCACACGACCCAGGCCTCTCGGTATTCCGTAAGTTTCAATTAGATCCCTCCCTCCAATCCTTCTAAACTCCATCAAGCAGCCAGAGGAAGTGGTGGAGGCTGGTACAATTACAACATTTAAAAGGCATTTGGATGGGTATATGAACAGGAAGGGTTTGGAGGGGTATGGGCCGGGTGCTGGCAGGTGGGACTAGATTGGGTTGGGATATCTGGTCAGCATGGACGGGTTGGACCGAAGAGTCTGTTTCTGTGCTGTACATCTCTATGACTCTATAAGTACAGACCCAATTGCTTCTCACACGACAAGCCCATCATTCCTGGGATCATGCTTGTAAACCTCCCCTGAGCCCCGTCCAAAGTCAGTGCATCCTTGAGCCTAAAACTGCTCACAATATTCCGAATGTTTCTGGAAGGCACAGTACTTATTATAGAGAGTGCAGGAGGGGTGGTGTGGATTTGGGGGGGTCAAACCCCCTGTGCCCCTCGCCTCCAAAGAAACAGCCTGTTAAGGCCCTCAGGGATCTTGTTCATGAATAAGCTGGGTAAGGCATGAAGGGAATTTTAAAAATGGGAAGTGGGCTCAGTCAGTATTTAGCTGTTGAGAGCGATGAAGTCAGGTGTTGTTCAGTATGGATAAGGATCCACAGGGAAGGAGAAGCTGCAGAGATGAAATGCTTGAGGGAGGTCTGGAAGAGTCAGCGGAGAACAATTCTTCCTATTGGTGCAGAGCCAGAATGAAAGATTGGAAGCGAGTGGCAAAAGAAGCAGTGGAGGCACCAGCAGAAACATTTATTGTGTTGGGAGTCACTGGGATGCATTGCCTCAGATTACAGCGGAAGGGGGAATGGGATTTTCCATCCAAAAAGGGAGGGGGCGGAGAAAAGGCATTGAGTGCTTTGCTCCTTCAGAGAACCAGCCAGACACGATGTGCTGATTGGCCCCATGCGTGTGGAATGATTGAGACATGGAGCTACACCTACCTTCCTGTTGACTGCTTATCTGCACAGCAAAGCAATGGAGAGGCGTGTCATGGCTGCTGCCTGCCTTTCAGCAGGAGTTCCTTCCAACTGGATCCGTCAATGCTGATTGGGTGCCATGATTGCTTCCAGCCTAATTAGCTGAGGTTGGGGGTAATATACTGATATGGATTGAGGATTGGTTATTGGAAGGAAAACAGACGATACAATTGGATAAGTATGTGAATAAGAAACATTTGGAGGGATATGGGCCAAACGCAGGCAGGTGGGACGAGTTTAATTTGGGAACATGGTATGTACTGGTTGGATTGGTTAACATACGAGGAACGTTTGAGGACTCTGTATCTATACTGGAAGGATTTTAGAAGGATGAGGGGGGATCTAATTGAAACTTAAAGAATGCTGAATGGCCTGGACAGAGTGGATGTTGGGAAGATGTTTCCAGTGGTAGGAGAGACTAGGA
The DNA here is from genome assembly GCF_004010195.1 of Chiloscyllium plagiosum. Taxonomy (NCBI): domain Eukaryota; kingdom Metazoa; phylum Chordata; class Chondrichthyes; order Orectolobiformes; family Hemiscylliidae; genus Chiloscyllium; species Chiloscyllium plagiosum. The sequence goes on along the minus strand of NC_057748.1, from coordinate 10,203,297 downwards.
CCCAAGGGCACAGCCTCAGAATAAAGGGAAAACCTTTTAGAATGGCGATAAGGAGAAACCTCTTCAGCCAGAGAGTGGGAAATCCATGGAATTCATTGCCACAGAAGGCTGTGGAGATCAGGTCATTGAGTATATTTAAATCCGAGATAGATAGGTTCTTGATTGTCAAGGGGATCAAGGGTTATGGAGATAATGCGGTTGCGAAACTTATCAGCCATGATTGAGTGGCGGAGCAGACCCAATGGGCTGAATGTCTGAATATCTGCTCCTATGTCATACGGTCTTATGGACCGAAAGGTCTATTTCTCTGTGTATGACTTTATGACTCTAACTGGGTCAGAGGATGCAAAGAGGCTTCCAAGGGGATGTTGACTGAGTGAGTGAGTGTGCAAGAACTTAGTTGATGGCACATCATTGAAAATTCTAACGGGAGATGTTTCCCTGGTTGGGGAGTTTAGAACAGGGATCAGAATCCCAGGGTAGACGACTCAGAACTGAGGAGAGGAAAGAAATCTTCACTCAGAGCAATGAAACTGTGGAATTCTCGACCACAGGAAGCTGTGGAGGCCAAGTCATTGAATAGATTCAAAAAAAGAGATGGATAAACGTTAAGATTTTAAGGGCATCAAAGGGTATGGGGTGGCAGTGGGAATATGACATTGAGTTGGAGGATCAGCCATGATCGTATTGAATGGTGGAATTGGGCCAAATAGCTCCATTCTGCTCCTAATTTCTGTAATATAGATAAGTGGGAAGCTTTGCTTTTTAATAGGAGGAATGGGGGCATAGAGAATTTTTTTTGAATAGAATAGAATATTTTTTATAGTCAAGTACAGGAGTACAATGGAAAGTTTACAGTGTTGCCCCACATGGCGACATCTTAAGTACTGTGTACCTCAGTACAGATCTTAGACACAAAATAGAGAAATGAAAGGAAAGAGTTTAATTACTTACAGTTATTCATAGTATAAATTAGGAAAATGAGAAATAAAGTTAAAAAGACAAGCATTTCCAGAAAAGGCCTTCCACACTGGGTTTGCAAGCTGCTGACCCTCCCACACCGGTCCCTGATCCAACAAGCATCCCCGCTCCACTCAAGTTTCCAGCCCATCAGCCATCTAACTGGGGAGAGATCGGGAAATGGTGATATCCAAAGGGATCTGTGTGTCTTTGTCCCTAAATCACTGACAGATAATCTGTAAATGCAGCGAGTAATCAGGAAGATAAATCAGGAACTTAATCGCAAGAGGATATGAACACAGATTAGATTAGATTAGATTACTTACAGTGTGAAAACAGGCCCTTCGGCCCAACAAGTCCACACTGACCCACCGAAGCACAACCCACCCATACCCCTACATTTACCCCTTTAACCTAACACTCCAGGCAATTTAGCACGGCCAATTCACCTGACCCGCACATCTTTGTGACTGTGGGAGGAAACCGGAGCACCCGGAGGAAACCCAGGCAGACACGGGGAGAATGTGCAAACTCCACACAGTCAGTCGCCTGAGGCGGGAATTGAACCCGGGTCTCTGGCGCTGTGAGGCAGCAGTGCTAACCACTGCGCCACCGTGCCGCCCACAGGAGTAACAATATCTTGTTTCATTTGTATAGTGAGATTTAGTGAGACAGCACCTGAAGCATTGTGTGCAATCTAAAGCCCCTTACCTCAGGAAGGGTACATTTGCTGTAAAGAGGGACAGCAGAGGTTTCCCAGTCTAATTCCTGGGGTGACCGAACTGACCAAGAGGAGATTTTGAGGAGACCAGGCCTGTATTTTCTACAGTTTAGAAGAATGAAAAGTGATCAAATTGAAACCAAATTCTTACAGGTCTCACTCGGGCAGATGTACAAAGAATGTTTTTGCATTCTGCGGGTGAGGGAGGAGCATCTGCAATCAGAGTACATGGTCCCAGAATAAAGACCGTTTAGGGTAGAGATAAAGGTGAACTTCTTGACTCAGAGGATGGGTGACTCTTTGGAATTCTAGCCCAAGACGCCTGTGGAGGCTCGGACATTAAATGAATTCAAGGCAGAAATTCATCATCATCATCATGGAATCCCTACAATGCAGAAGCAGACCATTCGACCCATTAAGTCTGCTCTGACCCTCTGATGAGCATCATCAAACCTTCCCTTCCAACCTTATTCCCTGCGTTTCCCATGGCCAACCCACTTAGTCTGCACATGCCTGGACATAATGGGCAATTTAGCACGGCCAATGCACCTAACCTGTACGTCTTTGGACTGTGGGAGGAAAATGGAGCACCCAGAGGAAACCCATGCAGACACAGGGAGAATGTGCAAGCTCCACACAGGCAGAATTGAGAAATTTCTGGTGATCAGTGACATTGATGGATTTGGGAAAATGGCATGAAGAAATGGTGATCTAGAATGGTGGAGTAGGCTCAAGGGGCTAACTGGCCTGCTCCCACTCCTATATTTCTCATTGCATTTGCCTTTCAGGATAGCGTCATCGGGACTCGGAAATTATCCAGGCATTGGACTCCTGACTCCATAGTAAAAATTTGGCCAAGGCTTATGACTGGAACCCTACAGATCAGTGTCGAACAGGGCAGGAGTTTTACCTCTATGTCCCCTCAGGCCTCTCGCCATCCATGGATAGCTTGGGCAGGGAACTGGGCACCTAACTAATGATGCCATGTTCAAATGGTTTGATTGGGGGTGGGGTGTTGATAGGACATGGTTCTGGCTGCCCTTTGCCCTTTCCCCTTTGGTCCTCCACCTTTTTGCAGCAGCTGAATTCAGGAACTTAGCACGCAGTCAGTGCCTGGAGCTGTCGTGTACAGCCTTCCCGAATACTGTGCCGCTCAGTTCTGACTAATTGTGCTGCTGACTGATGGCATTCGTTACTCAGGGACAGATGTAGGCCCCTGCTCCATCCTTCAGTTAGACCATGGCTCCTCAACACCATTCACCATCTGGTGTCCCACGTCAGCTCTTCCACACAGTCTGGGGTGCAGAGCATTAACACTTCATGTGTGACACATTAACAAGATGACTGTCCCTCAGGCATAGCTCATAAGAGGGGTATGTTTGCGAATGAGTCCACAATGTCCATTACTACTTGCCTCTCCTCATACAGTAAAGCATATGTGCAGCTAGGACTGGACAACAATCAGGGTTTAGGTTTTACAGAGAGAGAGAGACACTAACCATCTCCAACAAGAGAGAATTGAAACATTGCCTCTGATCTTTAACAGCATTGTCATCACTGAATCCTCCCATTATCAACATTCTGGAGGTTACCATTGACCAGAAACTGAACTGGACCAGCCACATAAATACAGTGGCTACAAGGACAGGTCAGATGTGAGTAATTCAATGGGAAATAACTCACATGCTGATTTGCCAAAGTCTGTCCACCATCAACAAGGCACAAGTCAGGAGTGCAATCCCCATTTGTCCGGTTGAGTACCGATCCAACAACACTCTAGAAGCTCAACACGATCCAGGACCAAGTAGATCAATGTCGAACACGGCCGGAGTTTTACCTCTGAGTCCACTCAAGCCTTTCACCATCCATGGATGAGTTGGCAAGGAACTGGGCACCTAACGATGCCGCATTCAAATGGGTGGTGATTTGGCACAAACGTCAACCACCTTCAGCTCTCACTTTCTCCACCATTGATGCACGTTGGTGGCAATGTGCAGCATTTAAAAATGCAGGGCAGGAACCCACCAAGACCCTTTGGATGGCACCTTTCAGACCCGCGGCCTCCACCATCCAGACGGACAAGGGCAGCCATTGTGCGGGAACACCAAAGTCTCCCCATTCCCCTCCAAGCCAGACACTGTCCTGACTCGGAATGATAATGGTCATTCTCTCACTGGCACGGAGTCAAAACGCGAAAGCTCCCTTCCTCACTGCACTTGGGTGCCACAGAGCACTTCAAGATGGTGATTCCCTACCAGCGCCCTCTCACGGGCAATTAGAACATCAGGCGGCAATCTTGTCAGTGATGCTCAAAACCCACCAATGAATTGGTGATGTGCCCATTCCTGCGCCACCCCAGCACGTGGTAAGGAAAGGATAGCACTGTCATGGGATCTGTCTGTGACTCGGCAAATTCCAAAATTCCACAACCTCCCCTAACTACAGCAACAAATACTTTGCATTTATGTAGCGACTTTGTAGTGGTAGAAACAGCGTCTCACAGGAATCAAGACGAAATTTGACACCAGGCCATTCGCGAAGGTTTCAGCAGCAGAGGTGACCAAAATCATGGTCAATGAGTTTGGTTTTAAATGTCACCTTTAAGGAGGTGGACAACTTCAGGGAAGGACTTGGGGCTTGGGTCACTGAAGGTGCAGCCACCTCTACCTTCATTTTGTTTCCTCCCCTATGACGGTTTTGTCTTCTCTCTCGTTTTCCCTTCTTCCTGATGAAGACAGTAATACTTGGAAAAGAATGTATTGGTCTGAGTTTGAAATCATTGATCGCAACATTGGTTTTGGAGGATGTAGAGTGGAAAAACAAGGTGATGTTGTTCAAGCCAGATGCTTGAGCTTCATTGGAACTGCACAGCAGACCAATCTCAGTGGGAGGGTAAGACGGAGAATTAAAATTACAGGCGACCAGAAACACGGAGCCTTCGAGAGAAAAAGGAGAAAAGGTCTTACGCCTTTGGGATTCAGTGGTGCGACCACCATGGCAATGCCTCAGCCAATAGGGATTGATTTGCCAACCAATCAGTACCCTTTCTCAATTGTTCAGGAGGTGAGATTCTCGCTGCAGGATTCCCAGCTGAAATAACTCCACCGAGGCAGGTATCCAATCACTCAGTCACCCTTTATTTACACAGGTACAGTATATGGATTCAGACCAGCTAGCTCAGAGACATCCCTGGAGTAAGGAGAGTCCCTGAGACTCCTATTTCTTCTGTCAGCCAGGGCTCCCTGATTGGACCAGGTTAACAGCCCCAATCAGGGAACTGGTACTCAATGAGATCTAACTGACCTACCTCATTCCAATCACTACATTAGCTTTCTGATGTGTTCTTGCAGCCGTAGTGTTTATAACGCCATTCCAACTCAGTTTCTGGTCAATGGTAACCCCCAGGGTGTTGATAGTGGGGCATTCGGAGAAGGTAATGCCATTGGATGTCAGGGGAAGATGTTTAAATGTTCTCTTGTCGGAAATGGCTGTTACTTGTGAAGAAATCCAGAAGGGGGCATCACTCGATAATTTGTGTGGTTCCAAAGAAAAACAAAATACCTCTGGAATCTGACACTTTCTTTACTAAAAGACTAAAGTGGATCTATCGGAGGTATTGATTTTTTTGTAGGATAATGTAATCAATGTTAAAACACTAAACCTAAGAGCAGGAGTCGACCATTTGGTTTCTCAAGCATGCCTCACCATTCTTTATGGCTGATTTTCAACTCCACTTTCCCACTCTGTGACCTTCGATTTCCTGAGAAACCAAACAATTCTAGATCTCAGACTTATATCCTCAGTGACTAAGTATATACTGCCCTCTGGGGTAGAGCATTCCAAAGATTCACAGTGGTCCGAGTGAATCTGTGTTTTTTTTTTGTTATGTCAGCCTGAAATAAACAGCTCTTTGTCCAAAGGCTTTTACTCATAGGATGAGGCATCGTAAGCAAGGCCATCTCTAATGTTGCCCATCTCTAATGTTGCCCATCTCTAATGTTGCCCATCTCTAATGACCCTTGAACTTGTGAGAGCATTTTAGATAAATGCGAGGTGTTGCATTTTGGGAAAGTAAGTCGGAGCAGGACATACAGTTAATGGTAAGGTCCTAGGGAGTGTTGCTGAACCTTGGTTGCAGGTTCATAACTCCTCGAAAGTCGAGTCGCAGGTAGATAGGAAAATGAAGAAGGCGATTCGTATGCTTTCTTTTATTGGTCAGAGCATTGAGTACAGGAGTTCGGAGGTCATGATGCGGGTGTACAGGACATTAGTTAGGCCACTTTTGGAATATTACATGTAATTCTGGTCTCCTTCCTATCGGAACGATGTTGTGAAACTTGAAAGGGTTTAGAAAAGATTTACAAGGATGTTGCCAGGGTTGGAGGATTTGAGCTATAGGGAGAGGCTGAACAGGCTGGGGCTGTTTTCCCTGGAGCGTCAGAGGCTGAGGGGTGACCTTATAGAGGTTTATAAAATCATGAGGGGGTATGGATAGGGTAAATAGACAAGGTCTTTCCCCTGGGGTGGGGGAGTCCAGAACTAGAGGGCATAGGTTTAAGGTGAGAGGAGAAAGATATAAAAGGGATATAAGGGGCAACTTTTCACACAGAGGGTGTATGGAATGAGCTGCCAGAGGAAGTGGTGGAGGCTGGTACAATTGCAACATTTAAAAGGCATCTGGGTGGGTATATGAATAGGAAGGGTTTGGAGGGATATGGACAAGGTGCTGGCAAATGGGACTAGATTAGGTTGGGATATCTGGTTGGCATGGACAAGTTGGACTGAAGGGTGTGTTTCTGTGCTGTACATCTCTATGACTCTATGACTCTGGAGGCAGTTCTGGGTCAACTAAAACTTTCTTTAGATATATAAAGGGCCAAACGTGGACATTGGGCTGCTGGAAAATGATGCTGCCGAGATAGTAGTGGGGAACAAGGAAATGGCTGAGGAACAGAATAATTACTTCGCGTCAGTCTTTATGGTGGAAGACATGTGTGATATCCCAAAAATTCAAGAGAGTGAGGGGGCATAGGTGAGTATGGTAGTCATCACTGAGGAGAAGGTTCTAGAAAAACTGAATGGCCTGAAGGTGGATAAATCACCTGGACCAGATGGACTACACCCCAGAGTTCTAAAGGAGGGAGCTGAAGAGATAGTGTAGATTTCAGTGGTGATCTTTCAGGAATCGCTGCAGTCATAGAGGGCCCCAGGGGACTGGAGGATCATTAAAGTAACCCACCCCCCTGTTTAAGCAGGCAGTGAGGCGAAAGACAGAAAATTACAGGCCGATTAGCCTAACCTTGGCCATGGGTAAGATTTTGGAGTCCGTTAAGAAGAATGAGATTTCTAAATACTTGGAAGTGCATGGTGAAGTAGGGCAAAGTCTGCTGCCTGACAAATCTGCTCGAATTCTTTGAGGAAGTAACGAGCAGGTTAGACCAAGGAGAGCCAGTGGATGTTATCTACCTGGACATCAAGAAGGCCTTTGACAAGGTGCCGCTGAGTAAGATAAAAGCCCATGGTGTTAGAGGCAAGGTGTTAGCACGAATAGAAGCCTGGCTGTCTGGCAGAAAGCAGAGAATAGGGATAAAAGGGTCCTTACCAGATGGTAGCTGGTGACAAGTGGTGTTCTGCAAGGATCAGTGTTGGGACCACAACTTTTCACTTTATACATTAATGATCTAGATGAAGAAACTGGGGGCATTCTGGCCAAATTTGCAGACGATACAAAGATAAGTAGGGGGGTGGGGGGGGGACAGATAGCATTGAGGAAGTGGGGAGGCTGCCGAAGAATTTGGACAGGTTAGGAGAGTGGGCACAGAAGTGGCAGATGGAGTACAATATGGGAAAGTGTGAGGTCATGCACTTTGGTAAAAAGAATAGAAGTATGGACTATTTTCTAAATGGGGAGAAAATTCGGAAGTCTGAAGTTCAACCTGGGAGTTCTAGTCCAGGATTCTGTCAGAGTAAACTTGCAGGTTGAGTCAGTAGTTAGGAAGGCAATGCAATGTTGGCATTTATTTTGAGAGGACTTCAATATAAAAGCAGGGATGTACTTCTAAGGCTCTGGTCAGACCATGTTTGGAGTATTATGAGGAGTTTTGGGCCCCATATCTCAGGAAGGATGTACTGACCCTGGAATGTGTTCAGAGGAGGTTCACGGGAATGAAAAGCTTAACATATGAGAAACATTTGACAACTCTGGGTCTGTACTCGATGGATCTAATTGAAACTTTCAGAATACTGAATGGCCTGGACAGAGTGGATGTTGGGAAGATGTTTCCATTGGTAGGAGAGACTAGAACCCGAGCGCACAGCCTAGAGTACAGGGAAGACCTTTTAGAACAGAGATAAGGAGAAACCTCTTCAGCCAGAGGGTGGGGAATCTATGGAATTCATTGCCACAGAAGACTGTGGGGGTCAGGTCATTGAGTATATTTAAGATGGTGATAGATAGGTTCTTGATTGACATGGGGATCCAGGGTTACTGAGAGAATGCAGGATAATGGAGTTGAGAAATGTATCAGCCTTGATTGAAAGGTGGAGCAGACTCGATGGGCTGAATGGCCTAATTCTTGCTCCTGTGTCATATAGTCTAACCATATTGCTTTGGTTCTGGAGTCACATGTACACCAGACCAGGTAAGAGCAGCAGATGTCCTTCCCTTAAGGACATGAGTGAACCAAATGTTTTTTTTATGACAATCAGTAGTAGTTTCATGGTCACTATTACAGGGATTAGAGTCATAGAGACGGACTGCACGGCAACAGACCCTTTGGTCCAACTTGTCCATGCCGATCAGATATCCCAACCCAATCTAGTTCCATTTGCCAGCACCTGGCCCATATCCCTCTAAACCCTTCATGTACCCATTTTCAATGTTGCAATTGTAGCAGCCTCCACCACTTCCTCTGGCAGCTCATTCCACACACGTACCACCCTCTGCATGAAAATGTTGACCCTCAGGACCCTTTTATATCTTTCCCCTCTCACCCTAAACCTATGCCCTGTAGTTTTGGACTCCCCTATCCCAGGGAAAAGACCTTGTCTATTTACCCTATCCATGCCCCTCATGATTTTATTGAATTGAATTGAATTTATTGTCACGTGTACCGAGGCACAGTGAAAAGCTTTGTCTTGCGAGCAATACAGGCAGATCACATTGTTAAGTAGCGTAGATAAGTAAATAATAGGTGAACAGCGGCAAAAACAAAAACACAGGTACAGGCGCATGTTAAGAGTTTGTGAGTCCATTCAGTTTGTAAACCTCTATAAGGTCATTCCTCAGCCTCCAATGCTCCAGGGTAAAAAAAAAACCCAGTCTATTCACCCTGTCCCTACATCTCAAACCCTCCAATCCTGGCAACATGCTTGTAAATCTTTTCTGAACCCTTTCAAGCTCCACAACATCTTTAGCTTTAAGTTCCGTCATTTTATCAATTGACTTGAAATGCTACCAGCTGTCCTGGTGGATTTCAAACCCACATTCCCAAGAATATTCACCTGGGCGTCTGGATAACTAATTGGGATGCCACTACCTCCCCTCATTGGCGTATTGTGCCCCATCCGTAGATTCCCAAACTGGGGAAAACAATCTCTGAGTCTGCGCTCAGATCAAGGCAAAATACTGCAGGTGCTGGAAATTCTGAAACAAAACCAGGATTTGCTGGAGAAATGTAGAATGTGGAACAGTACAGCACAACACATGCCCTCCACAGCAGCTCTGGAGAGAGAAAAACATTTCGAGTTCGGTTATGACTTCTTCGGATGACTTACTAAGTTTCTGCTGCATTTCAGGGCACAAGGATTGGAGGGGATATGAGGAAAAACGTTGTTACGCGGAGAGTGGTGGGTTGCTGGAATTCGCTGCCTGAGTCAGTGGTGGATCCAGAAACCTTAAACTCTTTTTAAAGGTACCTGGATCTGCACTGTCAATATTGTTACAGGCTATGGGCCATGAGCAGGAAGGTGGGATTAGAAAGGGTGTCTTGGTGTCTTTGGGTTGGCGTTGTACAAAATGGGCCGTATGAGCCTCTTCTCTGTCATTCCTATGGTTCTACGGTTCCCTGTGTCTGCTCTGTTTCATTGAGGTCATCTCTCATATTCCAGAGAATATAAAGCCAATTTGTTCAGCCTTTTTGTCATCAGACCACTCTGTCACCCCGTGGGAACCTTCTGGGGAATCTTCACGTTCTCCCAAGACAAGTATATTCCTCCCTAGATGTAGAGATGAAAACCGCACTCGGTTCTCCGGGGGGTAGTCTCAAGATCAAATGGATTTGAGCTATAAATTGCCCCAGATACAATTGAAAAGGGGGTGCAGGCCTGAGGATTTGAGTGGCTTCTCCTGTGGCTTTTTTTGTGCTGACACTCAATGCTGATGCTGCCTCCTGCTGCCAGGATTTGGTATAACAGGATTTTTCCTCTCTACAGGTGGAGCGGGAGATTGCCATTCTGAAGCTGATCGAGCACCCACACGTGCTGAAGCTCCATGATGTATACGAAAATAAGAAATATTTGTAGGTATTATATTTTTGGCTTGTTTTACAGGGTGTGCACTTGTTGGGTGGCCCTCTGACAATATCAGAGGGTACCCTCGAATGATTTAGAATGGTTTTGCTCTGTGTTAACCCAGGGGGTGATTTACAAGATGCTCAGTGGCTTGGAGTCGGAAGATTGTTGGGTTCCAGTCCCGCTCTGGAGACGTTTGTGATACTGAGGGCATGCAACACTGTCAGAGGTGCTGCCTTTCAGTGTGATGTTAAACTGAAGCACATTGGTACCTGAAATACCTTCATTTTCATGCACTGTTTGGGTGCTGCACTTCCTTCCCTGAAGGGCACTCATGAACCAGATAGAACATTCTGGGAGTTTTAATTATTATTAATAAGTGTGGTTTATTTCTGTGGGACAAGCTCAATAATGCTTCAAAAATGAATGGGGGCTCCTTTTTTTAGGTACACGAGGCAAGACAGACCTCATTTGCTAGTTTTTAACTTATTTCTCTGGGTCAGTTTAAATGCTTAGCCACCCTGGTGGGATTCAAACTCAACTCTCTGGAATGTTAGCCGAAGCATTTTTTTTTATTATCCAGTCATGGGATGTGGGCATCGCTGGCAGGGGTTAGCGATGTTCTCAGGGCTCCCCTGGGCACACCTCTGTCAGAAAATGTCCAGAGAGTCAATAAAAATCAAATGTAAGGACTAGCACAGATGCAATGAGTTATAAGGTTGAAATTGCCCCCAAACCCAATTCACTCAGAGTCAGGGGAGCTGAAATTCCATCCAAATAGCCCAGACTGCATTTAAACACTAGGCCCGTGAGAGATCCTACAAAATTGCTTCAACCTCTCCTCTTCCAGTTTAATTAAAACATTTAATCTTTATTGACAGTAACGTTGGATGTTCTTGAGACTCTGCACATTTTCCTGCCTTGCCTTTTGTTTGCTGCTCTCAGGATTTTGCGTCTGGAGTTGTTTCAGAGTACCAACTCTAATTTTTAAGAGAGAATTTCCTGCATGTTATAGAGTCATAGAGCCGTACAGCATGGAGACAGACCCTTCGATCCAACCCGTCCTTTATCTTCGTCTTCTTTTTACACTATCCTTTCGTTCTCCTCTCTGTCCTTCTCTGCTTCCCTGTCCCACCGTTCTGCTCCATACCTCCTTCCTTCCCTTTATCCATCCCTCCCTCTTCTCTTCTTCTGTCCCTCGAGCAGTCCTCCCTCCCTCCCTCTTGTATCCTTTTATCCCTCACACTCTCCTCGCTCTCTCCACCCCCCCCATTCCTTCCTATACCTTTCCTTAACCTTCTCTCTGTCTTCCATTCTTTCTCCTCTCTCACTTCTTCCTTTCTTTCCCTTTCTCACTCCTTCCTTGCCACCCTTGCAGGAACAAACGATTGGATTGTGGGCTGGTGAACTTGATATCAAGCTTTAATGGTTCATTGTGTTAAATTTCCAATTTCTGGTGAAATTTGCGCAGTGAGTTAATGTTTGCAGCAGAAATATAAATCATCTGGAACAGGAATAATGTCATGGCTTCAGATCCCTGACTGTAGTAGACTGCAGTCCAAACCCAATGGTCAGACTCCCAAAAGTAATGGCATCTCAGGCCTTCTGTTAAGCGCCACTGACTATTCACTGCTGTGCACCACATTGGCCTCTCCAGATGTCTCTCAGCACATCCTTGGTGTGCCTGGATTCAACTCTAAGGATCATCAAGAAGCTGCAATCACATCTCTGAGGTTAAAAGTGAAAATTCAATGGAGATTCAAGCTCAGGGCTTCAGCTATGATCCCCTCTATGGTCACATAGGGTCATAGAGATGCACAGCATGGAAACAGACCCTTCAGTCCAACTCGTCCATGCTGACCAGATATCCTATATTAACCTAGTCCCGTTTGCTAGCACTTGCCATATCCCTCTAAACCCTTCCTATTCATATACTCATCCAGATGCCTTTTAAATGTTGTAATTGTACCAGCCTCCACCTCTTCCTCTGGCAGCTCATTCCATACACGTACCACCCTCTGCGTGAAAAGGTTGCCCCTTAGATCTCTTTTATTATCTTTCCCATCTTACCTTAAACCTATGTCATCTAGGTCTGAACTAACCACCCCAGGGAAGATAATTTGTCGATTTACCCTATCCATTCCCCGCATGATATAATAAACCACTATAAGGTCACCCCTCAGCCTCCGATACTCCAGGGAAAACAGCCCCAGCCTGTTCAGCCTCTCCCTATAGCTCAAATCCTCCAACCCTGACAACATCCTTGCAAATCTTTTCTGAACCCTTTCAAGTTTCACAACATCCTTCCTACAGCAGGGAGACCAGAATTGCAGGCATTATTCCAAAAGTGGCCTAGTCAATGTCCTATGCAACCACAACATGACCTCCCAACTCCTCTACTCAATATTCTGACCAATAAAGGAAAGCATACCAAATACCTTCTCATACATGGAGAATGTCCAAAGGGAGGCAGGTTGACACCACAGCTATAGCCTCTCAGTAAAAGCCGGCACCTTTAAGAAAAGAGGGCAGTAAAAGGAAAGGAATTGGCATAATTGTCCAGGAGAAACCAGTAAAAGAATTCAGAACTGTGCCATTATTTCCAACTTTTACTTGTTTTTTTTGCGTTTTTTTTCTCTTTGGTGTAGGGGCCTGGTGACAGACTGGTCACCACGTGCGTTGCTAAGGGCCTTCATTACCAGGGCATAGAGACATAAGCCTCACAGTGTGTTGCTAACCTTGATTGTATAGGGGCCATGGAGGCAGAGCCCTAGTGTGTCAATTGCTAAAACCCACCGATACAGGCTCCTGGAGAGAGGCCCATTGCTAAGGGCCACTGAGGCAGCAGCCTACGTGGGTCCTAAATGAAGAGCCTCTGATTTAAGGTCCATTGATGCAAGGTATCAGTCTGGAGTTCAGTCTTCAGTCAGCAATAAAGCATTTGAGCGTTTGTGGTAACTAACTTTGCAAGTGTTAAGTACTGTTTTCAGTTTCATTGAATTTTCCTTTCTACTTTCAGGTACTTAGTGTTAGAACATGTGTCCGGAGGGGAATTGTTTGATTACCTTGTCAAGAAGGGGAGATTGACACCAAAAGAGGCTCGCAAATTCTTCCGACAAATTCTATCAGCACTGGATTTCTGCCACAGTCACTCGATATGGTAAGGAGCCATTTTTATCACTGGAAAGCTATCCCCCTGCAATTTTTCTCCCTATGTAGGACTGACATTGATTGAGGCTAAGGGTCCTTCTGTCTGTCTGTTCTGAAGGCACAGGTTCATGGCTGCCAACTTATTACTCAGCCCTTGACTACATAGTTAAAAATCACATGACACCAGGTTATAGTCCAACAGGTTTATTTGGAAGCACTAGCTTTCGAAGAGCCGCTCCTTCATCAGGTGGTTGTGGAGTACACAATTGTAAGACACAGAATTTATAGCAAAACTTTACAGTGTGATGTAACTGAAATTATACATTGAAAAATACCTTGATTGTTTAAGTCTGTCATCTGTTAGAATGACCACGATAGTTTCACTTCTTTATTATGTAAATCACAAAACTTCTTTTAAAAGTTGCATTCCCAGGTTAACTGTAACAATTGCTGTCAGCCCAGAATAGATGTTGAAGGTGTTAGCCCCCTGTGTTCTGTTGTCTGTGCCTATAAATTTTGCTGTAAGTTCTGTGTCTTACAATTCTGTACTCCTCAACCACCTGATGAAGGAGCAGCGTTCCGAAAGCTAGTGCTTCCTATTAAATCTGTTGGACTACAACCTGGTGTCATGTGATTTTTAACTTTGTACAGCCCACTCCAACACTGGCACCTCCAAATCCTGACTACATACATTGAGTGTTAACATCAGTTATACATCTGTGGTCAAGGTAGCATTTATTACCCGTCACAATTTTCCCTAAGAGAATTCCCCCTACTGTTCTTTTTGGGTTTATGGGTTGGGATGTCATGTTGAGTTGTACAGGACGTTGGTGAGGCCTCTTCTAGAGTACTGCATCCAGTTCTGGTCGCCCTGTTATAGGAAGGATATTACTAAGCTAGACAGGGTTCAGAAGGGATTTACCAGGGTGTTGCCAGGAATGGGAGGTTTGAGTTATAAGGAGAGGATGGGACTTTTCTCACTGGAAGTTGAGGGGTAATCTTATTGAGGTTTAATAATCATGAGGTGTATAGACACAGTGAATGGCAGGTGTCTTTTTCCTACGGTGGGGATTTCAAGGCCAGGGGACATATTTTTAAGATGAGAGAAAAAATATTTTAAAAAGGTATGAGGAGCACATTTTTTATACAGAGTGTTTTGTGTGTGAAATGTATGTCCAGAGGAAGTGGTGGATGCAGATACAGTAACATTTTAAAAAAACATTTGGAAAACATGAATAAGAAAGGTTTGGAGGGATATGGGCCAAGTGCAGGCAGGTGGGACGAGTTTGGTGTGGGATTATGGTCAGTATGGACTGGTTGGACCGAAGGGTCTGTTTCCTATGACTCTATGACTTTTTTAAAAATTCATGTCACTGGCCAGGCCAGCGTTTACTGCCAAAGGGCAGTTGAGAGTCACCCATATTGCTGGTGTCTGGAGTCACATGGAGACCAGACCAGGCAAGGATGGCAGATCTCCTTCTTCTCTATAGGTCATTAGTGAACTAGATGGGCTTTCAACAAGTATGGATGCCAATGGCTAGTTTATTTTAAGAAAAGCATTCCTGATTTTATATTGATTTCAAATTTCAGCATTTGCCCATGGTGGGATTTGAACCCATACCTCCAGCACATTAGCCTGGGGTTTTGGATTATTTATCCTGCAATATTACCACTACACTAGCACCTCTTCTGAAATGCTGCAGAGATTGGTGCCCAATTCTGGGTGCCTGACTTGTAGGAAGGACATAGGTTGATTCCAGGGATGAGGAATTTCCATTACCGGGACATGAAGAGAAACTGGGAGTGCTCCCCCATAAACCCTTCAGAGGGGGCAGCACAGTGGCTCAGTGGTTAGCACCGCTGCCTCACAGTGCCAGGGACCCAGATTCGATTCCAGCCTTGGGTGAATGTCTGTGTAGAGTTTGTACGTTTCCCACCTCCTCCACTGTGTCTGTGTGGGTTCACCCCAGGTGCACTGGTTTCCTCCCACAAAGTCCAAAGATGTGCAGGCTAGGTGGATTGGCCATGGGAAATTGCCGGTAGTGTCCAGAGATGTGCAGGTTTAGGTGTATTAGTCATGGGAAATGCAGGGTTACTGGGATAGAGTAGGGAGGGTGGGTCTGGGTGGGGGTGTTCTTCAGAGGGTCAGTGTGGACTCGATGGGCCAAATGGCCTGCTTCCACACTGTGGTGATTCTATGAACGGAGAGACGTTTGAGAGGAGGTATGATGGACAAGGTTGAAATCGAGAAGGGGCTTTGCTGGAGAGAGAGGAGCAGATGTTCAAGGTTTGTGGAATGATTTGTAGCTTGGGGTGCTGGTTGTCGTGGTTGGGGGTATGTTCACTGAGCTGGGAAGTTGATTTGTAGACGTTCCGGTGACAGGTTCAGTGCTTTGGAGCCTCCTGTGAAGCGCTGCAGTACTGGGGTTTTTGGAGTTTATTTGGTTCCGTTTCTGCCGAATCCGGTTGCTGGTTCTGGTTGTTTGTTGTAGAGGCCGATATATTGGGTTTCGGTCAATGTGCTTATCGATGGAGTCCGTGGATGAATGCCATGCCTTTGGAAATTCTCTGGCTGTCCTCTGTATAGCTGTTCCTATTATAGTTGTATTGTCCCAATTGGACTTGTGGAGTCGGGTTGAGAACAGGGATTAAGGTGATGCTCAAAAGAGTCAAAGTGAAAATGAGGAATAACCTCAAGTTTTAACTCGGCGAAGTGGTTTGGCTCTGGAATGCTGCGAAGGCAGATTCAGTGGTGACTTTAGTAAAAGAATTGAATAATTATCTTAAGAGTAAAGATATGCAGGGCTAAGGGGAAAGGGCAGAGGGGTGAGACTGGCTGAGGTGAGCTTGCAGAGACCTGGCATGGAAACAGCGGGCTGAATGGCCTCCTGCTGTACTGTGATGATTGCACAATCCGTGAGTCTCACTGCATGCCGGCTTCACAGGCTGGGAATAGCAGGAATCTCCCAAGATGCTGGGGCTCCTCGAAGGCAGGAAACAGCTGTAATGGGCCCAGTTTTAAACAGCAGCCTTGGAATAATCTTATATTCAAATCACGGCCGCACAGTGCAGGAATAATTGCATCGCACGAAGAGTGTAATCGCATTTCTGGTGGAACGCAAGTGTCAGCGCGGGGCTGGGTGATGAATGGAGCTGTATTTCAATCAAGGACCTGCGCAGGTCGGAGCCCCACGAGCTGTTTTAATTCAGTACTCGTCCCACACAACCAAACCAACACAGGAACTGCAGCAGCCCACGGCTAACCCTGACAGTGCTTGCTGCAGTGTGAATAGAGGCTTTCAGATTTATGATTGGGGATAGAGAGACAGAGCGTGTTTCCACAACCAGGGGGTTGGGTTACCGTGGAAAACAGGTTTGAAATAATTGGCGAAAGGGCCGGAGGAGAGGGGAGATTGAGTTATTTTTAACATACTGCATTGTTGTGACCTGAAATGTATTGCGTGAGGGCAGACTCAGTGATGACTTTCCAAGTGTCTGTCTGCTCCTGAAATCCTCTCTGAGTCCATGGTTACATCTCCACTCAACCATTTGATTTGATTTATTACTGTCACGTGTACTGAGGTACAGTGAAAAGTGTTGTCTTGTGTACTTTACAGGCAGATTGTACTATGCAAGTGTATCAGGGTAACACAACAAATTGCAGGAGACAGTGTTACAGCCACAAAAAAGTAAGTACATAAGTACGTTAGGGCCATAGAATAGAATGCAGAATATTGTGTTACAGCTACAGAGAGGCTACAGAGAGAGATCAACATTAACATTAAAAGGGTCCTGTCAAAGTCTAATAACAGCTGGGAAGAAGCTGTTCTTGAATCTGTTCATACGTATATACAAATTCTGTATATTCTGCCAGAAGGAAGAAGAGTATAACTGAGCTGGTCTTTGATTATGTTCGTTGTTTTCCTGATGCAGTTGGAACTATGGATGAAGTTGGTTGGATGGAAGGTTGGTTTGTGTGATGGACTTTCCTGATGAAGGGCTTTTGCCCGAAACGTCAATTTTCCTGCTCCTCGGATGCTGCCTGACCTGCTGTGCTTTTCCAGCACCACTCTAATCTAGACTCTGATTTCCAGCATCTGCAGTCCTCCCTTTTGCCTGGGTTGTGTTCACAACTCTCTGTAGTTTCTTTTGATCTTGGGCAGAGGAATGGCCTTACCGAGCCGTGGTGCATCTGGATAGGATGCTTTCTATGGTGCATCTATAACAATTAGGAAGAATCACTGTGGACATGCTGAATTTCCTTAGCCTCCTGAGGAAGTAGAGGCATTGCTGTGGGCAAAATATCGTGGGTACTGGAATTCTGAAACAGAGTGCTGGAGAAACTCAGCAGGTCTGGCAGCATCTGTGGAGAGAGAAACAAATTAACGTTTTGAGTCTGGTATAATTCTTCTTCAGAACCTCTCTTTCTCTCTCGACAGATGGTGCCTACTGAGCTTCTCCAGTTTATTCAAACACACTCCTTGCTTATCAGCAACTTTCCAGTCTTCATAAACATGTGGTTATCCAGCCTGCACTCCATCCCACACACTCACTCACTCTCACACTCATTCACTGACTCACTCACACTTAGACACATACACACACACTCATTCACACGCATACACTCAATCATAGACACACAGAAGAATACACACACAAATAACACATACTCGCACACACACATGCACACACACAGACACTCACACTGGCACACACATACACGCACACATGCACACACGCGCATACACACACAAACTGGCTTACACACGCACACACATATATACATGCGTGCGCACACACACACACTTATTCGCAATCTCACACTCACACACTGCATCTCCCACTTCCTCGAGCAGTTCATTACACACAGGAACCACCCTCTGTGTGAGAAAGTTGTCCTTTTTAAGCCTTTCTCCTCTCAGCTTAAAATATACCCTCGTTTGGAACTCCCCCACCTGCGGGTAAAGACCTTTGCTATTCATTCTAGCCATGCCACTCATGATTGTATAAACCTCTATAAGGTCACCTCTCAGCCTCCTGTGCTCCAGTGAAAAATGTCCCAGCCTATCCAGCCTCTCCTTATAACCCAAACCCTCCAGTCCCACCAACATCGAGGTAAATCCTTTCTAAACCCTCTCCAATTCAGTAATTTCCTTCCTATCACCGGGCGGCCAGAACTCCACACAGTACTCTTGAAGAGGCCATTCCAATCATCAGTCCGGTCTTGATGAGGCCTGACCTCTAGTTGATCCCGGGGCCCTGGTGATTGATTTAACCTCCCTCTCTCCATTGCTCCGCAGCCACAGAGACCTGAAGCCAGAGAACCTACTCCTGGACGAGAAGAACAACATTCGCATCGCGGACTTTGGAATGGCTTCACTGCAGGTTGGCGACAGTCTCCTGGAGACCAGCTGCGGGTAAGGGGCTTGTCCCTCAACACGATTCACGGCCTTCCATCCACCTTGCCCTCGGGTTGACATGTATCTCTCAACCCACATCGCTCGGCACGAGTTGCTGCTCGCGGGATCTTGCTGTGTGCTGGTTGGCTGCCATGGCGACACGTGGGGAGGTGGGAAAATGCCTTCAGTGCCTATGATATTGTTAGGGATGTCCTGAAAAGCACTATATAAATGTTGTGATTAGATTAGATTCCCTACAGTTTGGCCCAACAAGACACAGCAACCCTCCAAAGAGTAACCCACCCAGACCCATTCCCCCACCTTATATATACCCCAGACTAATGTGACTACCACTACGGGCAATTTAGCACAGCCAATCCATCTAACCTGAACATTTTTGGACTGTGGGAGGAAACCGGAGTACCCGGAGGAAACCCACACAGACACGGGGAGAATGTGCAAACTCCACACAGACAGTCGCCTGAGGCGGGAATCAAACCCAGGACCCTGGTGTTGTGAGGCAGCAGTGCTAACCACTGAGCTACCGTGTGCCTCTCATTTCTTTTGCCTGTAGGTGTCTGCTCAATCTGCTGTGCGGTGGTGGTTGATACTTTTTATTCCCCGTCTTTGGTGTGGGCTGTATCTGGGATATAATTCCCTGGGAGGCTGTGACCTCCAGTATTTAGCCCAGGTGACCCTCCATTATCTGTAAGCTCAGACTGGAGTTCCTTTAACCATCCCCACCAGAGGACGTGGGTCAGCGATAATCTCCAGGGATGACTCCCTCGTCCAGTACCCTAAAAATGAACAAAAAGGACTTGCATTTGCATAGCACCTTTTGCACCCCAAAAATGTGCCAAAGTTCTTTTAAGACATTGCCCCCTGAAGTGTTGTCATTGTCTTCATGTAGGAAGATGCTGGCACAGCAATGGAAGATCATCGCCCTGGTCTGGTCTGTTTGATATTTCTCCAGGTCGCAGGGGAGAATTCCTCTGCTCATCTCTGAAATAGTGCCACAGACTCTTGAAAGGACAGGCAGCAGAGCAGTTTATTCTGTTGTCTGGATGACAGCACTGTCCTCCTGTCTCTGGAGTGGGTATTTGAAATAATTGCACAGAGGCCTGTATCCCGTCACCAAGTCACCCTTTATTCACATGGGAGACTCTGAATCTCCTGTTTAAAAATGTCAGCCAGGGCTCCCTGATTGGACCAGGTTAACGGCCCCAATATACTGTGAGGTCCGTCTGACTGACCTCGTTACAATCCCTACAGTATTGAACTCCCAAAATGCAGACACTGAGCTATGAGTGTCACTCTGTGTTGTGAAGCACCTTGGGATGTTTTCCTGTGGTTGAAAGGTGCTGGGTGTTGATAAGAATGCAAGAAATAGGATGAGGAGTAGGCCATTCGGCCCCTCGAGTCTGACCCACCATTCGTTAAGATCATGGCTGAACTGATTGCGGCCTCAACTCCACTTTAATGGCCCCTCCTACTCCAAATCCATGATTCCCTGAGCAATCCGCATCAACCCAGCCACAAACAATCACTGTTCCGCTGCTTTTAAGGGACAGAATTCCAAACCTTCAAAACCTTGCGAGAGGAGAAATTTTTTCTGGATGTAGGTTTGCTCGCTGAGCTGGAAGGTTCATTTCCAGACGTTTCGTCACCCTACTAGGTAAAATCTTCAGTGGGCCTCTGGGTGAAGCACTGCTGATAATTCCTGCTTTCTATTTATATGTTTGGCTTCTTTGGGGTGGTGATGTCATTTCCTGTGGTGATGTCATTTCCTGTTCTTTTTCTCAGGGGGTGGTAGATGGGATCTAACTTAATCTACCACCATCTACCACTCCCTGAGAAAAAGAACAGGAAATGACATCACTACTGGAAATGACATCACCACAGAAAATGACATCACCACCCCAAAGAAACGCAAACATATAAATAGAAAGCAGGAATTATCAGCAGTGCTTCACCCAGAGGCCCACTGAAGATTTTACCTAGTAGGGTGATGAAACGTCTGGAAATGAACAGGAAATGACATCACCACTGGAAATGACATCACCACTGGAAATGACATCACCACAGGAAATGACATCACCACCCCAAAGATACCCAAACATATAAATAGAAAGCAGGAATTATCAGCAGTGCTTCACCCAGAGACCCACTGAAGATTTTACCTAGTAGGGTGACGAAACGCCTGGAAATGAACCTTCCAGCTCAGTGAGCAAACCTACATCCAGAACCTCAACCTGAGCTACATATCCTCTCAAAATTCGCTAAAACATTCCTTCTTGCTTTGAAACTGTGCCTCCTGATTCCCCCCTCAGCAACTACCCTGTCTAACCATCCTCCCCCACCCCCAGAATCTTATTTATTTGAATAAGATCACCTCGCTTTCGTCCAAACTCCAGTGACCTTGGGTCCTGTTGACTTGGCCTCTCCTCACCAGTTGCTGTTTGTGGGGGCAGACAATGCCCACATTCCCATTCATCCCGGGAACTAGCCTGGCGGACTTTCTCTGCACTGCCTTTGATGCAAACCCCTTAGATAAGCAGAGTCGAACTGGACGCATTACTCCCACGTGCTGTCTTGCCGGAACGCTGGGCAGTTGAGGCTGAAGGGAATCCTGGGAACGAAAGGGTTGGGGGTGCGTGGAGGCCAACTCAATGTCGAAGGCTCCTCAGACATGATTTTCAAGATGTAAACCTTGACGGTGCAGGCTGGGTGGGAATCCAGAGAACGGAGGCCTCTGTTGCTACGCAGCTAACCATCCTGTACGTATTTTATTTTTTGGATGCAGGTCTCCACATTATGCCTGTCCAGAAGTCATCAGGGTAAGTCTATTTCTTGGATTACATTTTATTTTTCTCGACCTTGTTTATTTTCATGTTAAAAATTTGCATTTTTAGATTGAGTGTCATTCCCAATGGCTGCTTTTTGATTGGTGTTAGCTCTTTTGGTTGGGGGAGGGGGGGGTGTCACTGGAATTTATCGCCTGTCCCTAGTTGCCCTTGAGGGGAGTCACTCATTGCGAAAATATCCCCTCAGCATTTGCCCTGTTAAGCTCATTCACAACCCCCTCCACTCGGAAACATTTGCTTCAATAAATTCACCCCTCATTCTTGTAAACTCTGAGAAGCATGTGGGGAAGCTGCTCAACCAGGTTGGCCGCACATTGTTGGAGATGGGGTCAGGATTTGAACCCTCCTCCACCGTGTGGCTCGAGCATGAAGGAGCAGAGTTGGGGCGGGGTGGGGGGGAGAATGGGTTGGGGTGGGATGGCTTGGTGAGAGTTCATGGCCTGGTGGCCAATGGTAAACATGGAGGTGATGACCCGGTTAAGGCAGCGTTCTGGTGTGCGGCCGCGATCCCAGAACACAAGGTTGACCTCTCATGGTGTTTCCTGTCCTCAGGGGGAGAAGTACGATGGCCGTCGGGCAGACGTGTGGAGCTGCGGTGTGATACTCTTTGCACTCTTGGTGGTAAGGAAACATGGGCCTACTCTCCGGCTCCCAACCAGTTTGTGCTACCAGCCTTGGGTTTGTGCTACCTCATGTGGATCAACTAATTTTTTATCCATTCAAAGAATGAAGGCATTGCCAGCTAGGTCAGCAGTTATTGCCCATCCCTAATTGCCCAGAGGGTAGTTAAGAGTCAACCACATTGCTATGGGTCTGGAGTCACATGTAGGCCAGACCCAGGCTAAGGACAGCAGTTTCCTGGATGTTAGTGAACCAAACGATTTTGGGTTTGTGGTCATCATTAGACTCTTAATTTCAGATTTTTAATTGAATTTAAAATCCATCGTCTGCCGTGGCGGGATTCGAACCCAAGTCCCCAGAACATGACCTAGGTGTCTGGGTTAACAGTCCAGTGATGTTACCACCAGGCCACTGCCTCCTCTGATGGGATGGAACCCTCGGCCATTGTTCTGCGTGCCTCTAGGTCCAGTGCCCAGAATGCCTTCTGCTTCAATCCTTTTCGTGACCCTTGCAGGTCACCTGACTATGGCAAGGCGCAGTGCACGAAGGTAACTCCCATCCAAACAGGTGAGCCAGGTATGGAGCCGCCCGGGGTAATGCTGAGGGTTTATGAGGGAACAACGGCCTCAGAGGGTGAACTGCACCTGGTCAACCCTTTCTTTCACTGCTTGAGGTCTTGTGCTCTCCTGTTTGTTCCTCGGATGAACCTCCCTCAACACTGCCCCCTCCCCCACCGCCGTTTTCATTCAGCGAACAGCAGGAGAAGATAATGTGGGACAGTTTCCTGTCGCCTTTCTCCAGTTCCTAAAGAAAACGCAACTCCCCGTCACGAAGGAGACGGCTTCAGAGGTTCAGGCTCCCGTGCCATCCCTCCGAGAATGTTGCTGGTTCTACCCACACTTGGGGCCTAAAGCTAGGCTTTGGGTGAAGGAGCTGGATCATAGAGCAGCCTTTACTGGGGAATGTTACTGAAACCAATCTTTAGACATTTATTAATGACTTGACCCTGAGGTGACAAATGGATAGCCAATAGTAATAAATTACGTTCAGCAGAGATGGAAAATAAAAGTCAAATTCAAAACTCTTTGGGTTCAAGCTTCTTAATTTTGTTTCCTCCCTTAAAAATGTAAACGTGACAAGGTGGGTATCATTTTTCTCACCCTTGGCTGCGTGTCAAAGGTTTTGTTCCTGGGTTTACAGAAATCCTATGAAGACTGAAAGCCACCCCTCTCAAAGTTTTTACACTGGGCCCTTATTCGGAGCTCCCTGTTAGGCCCTGAGCTGACCACCTGACCTCTCTGCTGCTCTCTCTCTGGGGCGGCCTGTGGGGTGGAAACCTTTGGTCATCTCGCCCGTCTCCATTTGTTGTTTGAACTCCTGGCCACGTCCCCCAACACCTCAAGGCTGGACCATTCCTCTCCTGGCCACTTGCCCAGCTTCCAACCCTTCCACCAATCAGCCATAGTTCTGCTGCTCCCAGCTCCCCCCCCTCCCCAACTCACACCAAATCCTGGTCACACAACATCATCTCTCCCTGGCTCATCCATCCCATTCCCATCTCATCCCATTCTGGTCTCAGACTCTCCCAATATCCTTTTGATTTCCTGAAAGTTACCAAACGTGTGTCAATCTCAGCCTTTAATGTTTCCGCACTGGAGCATGCACAGCCCTCTGGGTCAGAGAACACCAAAGATTCACATCAGACAGGTGGACAGGGGCATGTGGGATATGACGATGGTTACCATGAACGTTGTTTTCTTTCCCCCAGGGAGCTTTGCCGTTTGATGATGACAACCTCCGACAGTTGTTAGAGAAGGTGAAACGAGGGGTCTTCCATATGCCGCACTTTATTCCGCCCGACTGCCAGAATTTACTGCGGGGCATGATCGAAGTGGATGCAGAGAAACGCCTCTCAGTCAGTACCTTGGTCTAGCTCACTCTCTGCCATGTCCTGTTTCCACAGCAACGGATTCACCATCAACACCACGGGGGAATGGGGGGATATCATTGTTAACCCAGTGAGGGGGAAGAGCTATTAGTGTTACCTATTGATGGGGAAGGGCTTTCAGTGTCACCTCATTGAGGGGGAACATTTATTAGTGTTACATCATTGAGGGGAAAGCTATATCAATGTTACCCACTGAGGGGGAAGGTTTATCAGTGTTACCCACTGAATGAGATGGTTTATCAGTGTTACCCATTGAGGGGGATGGTTTATCAGTGTTACCCCATTGAGGGGGATGGTTTATCAGTGTTACTGCTTTGAGGGGGAAGATTTATCAGTGTTACCCCACTGAGGAGGATGGTTTAACAGTGTTACTGTATTGAGGGAGAAGGTTTATCAGTCTTACCCCACTGAGGGGAATGGTTTATCAGTGTTACCCCATTGAGAGGGAAGGTTTATCAGTGTTACTGAATTGAGGGGGAAGGTTTATCAGTGTTACCCACTGAATGAGATGGTTTATCAGTGTTACCCATTGAGGGGGATGGTTTATCAGTGTTACTACATTGAGGGGGAAGGTTTATCAGTCTCACCCCACTGAGGAGGATGGTTTATCAGTGTTACTGTATTAAGGGGGAAGATTTATCAGTCTTACCCCACTGAGGGGGCAGGTTTATCAGTGTTACCCCACTGAGGGGGATGGTTTATCAGTGTTACTGTATTAAGGGGGAAGGTTTATCAGTGTTATATGGTTTATCAGTGTTACTACATTGAGGGGGAAGGTTTATCAGTTTTACCCCACTGAGGGGGATGGTTTATCAGTGTTACTACATTGAGGGGGAAGGCTTATCAGTTTTACCCCAATGAGGGGGATGGTTTATCAGTTTTACCCCACTGAGGGGGAAGGTTTATCAGTTTTACCCCACTGAGCGGGATGGTTTATCAGTGTTACTACATTGAGGGGGAAGGCTTATCAGTTTTACCCAACTGAGGGGGATGGTTTATCAGTGTTACACCATTGAAGGGGAACTTTATAAATGTTACTCCATGTGGATGAAGTGGTATGTGCACTTCCCCTGTGAGGATTCTCAGTGTTCTGCACAGTTGGGGGTAGGTTATCGGTGCTCCCCATCAAGGAGGGGGAGGCATATTGCTATTACCTCTTTGGTGAGTGAAAGGGGTAATCTCTGTTTTCAGGCTTCCCCTCTCTCGTGTTTGGTGCATTCACCATCTCGGGTTTTCTCTTTAACTGCAAGTGTCTATTCTGCATTCTCTCATTAAACGCCTTTCCTTTCTCTCTCTCCTCCGCAACCTACCTGCTGGCCATAGCTGGAACAGATTCAGAAGCACTCCTGGTATCAGTAAGTACACACTGCATGACAGCTTGTAGAGCCAGCAGCAATGTGTCAGAGCTCCCAGCCATGTCAGGGTGACCCACACTTTCTCACATCTCCCTCTCTCTCTCTCTCTCTCTCTCTCTCTAACCAAGTCAATGATTACTGTCGAACCAGGAACAGCCCAGAGGAGTCATCCAAAAGTGTCAAACCCTCTGGGAACGTCAGTGACTAATCCACTTCACTTGATTCTTCCACATGTCTTTTTCTTCCTTTTCCTCCCTCTGCATTTCCCTCGAAGGGTATTTGTTAGGTCCGGAGGGAATGAATCCTTCCTTTCTAAGGAAACAGTAGAGAGAGGGCCATTTATTAATCATTGCTTCCCCTTTCCTTGGTGTGAGCAGGCCTCTGGATCTCAATGCCTCCTGCATTGGGTGGAGCGGCTAAAGTGGTGGGAGCACACATCCAGAGGGGCAACGAGAGATGATTTCCTTTGGTTTGATATATCTAGGACCAGGCAACACTGTTAACCTGCAAGGAGTGAAATTAGGAAATTCTTCTCCACAAAAACAATGTTTAGAACTCCCTTCCGCAAATGGCGGTGAATCCTTGATCAATTGTTCATTTTAAAGCCAATAGATGTTTTGTGATTCAAAGCTATTACTGGATGGGGGAAACAAAGGTGTGGGCTTGTTGTGTGGCAGAACAGGTTCCAGGGTGAAATGGTGTCCTCCTGGTCCGGCTCCGTGAGTCAGGGAATGAAACCCGGGTCAATTCAATGGTCTCTTTCTCTTGATTCCCTCATGCAGTCACTTCTTCCTGAAGTGGCAAGTCCCCTCATGCTACTGTGAACCTTGGAGTAAATGTGTGTGTATACACATGTACATGTATGTGTAACATGTACGTGTTTGTGTACACTGTACGCGTGTGTGTGTATACACATGTACGTGTGTGTGTATGTACGTGTGTGTGTATGTACGTGTGTGTGTATGTACGTGTGTGTGTATGTACGTGTGTGTGTGTATACACTTGTACGTGTGTGTGTTTGTATACACATGTGCGTGTGTGTGTATATGCGTGTGTGTATACACGTGCGTGTGTGTGTATACACTTGTACGTGTGTGTGTATGTGCGTGTGCGTGTGTGTATACACGTGTGCGTGTGTGTGTATACATGTGTGTGTATATACACTCGTACGTGTGTGTTTGCATACACTTGTACGAGTGTTTGTATACATGTGTGCGTGTGTATACATGTGTGCATGTGTGTGTTTGTGTGCATGTGTGTGTTTGTGTGCATGTGTGTGTTGTGTGTGTGTGTATACACGTGTGTGTGTGTATACACTTGTACGTGTGTGTATACACTTGTACGTGTGTGTGTGTGTATACACTTGTACGTGTGCGTGTGTGTATACACGTGTGTGCGTGTGTGTATACACGTGTGCGCGTGTGTGTTTGTGTACATTTGTACGTGTGTGTATACACTTGTACATGCGTGTGTGTGTACATGTGTACACATCTATGCATGAATGTTTGTAGATGTGTGTGTACTTTTTATGCATGAGTATGTGTAGATGTGCGTATATGTGTATATACTTGTGCACGCACGTGTGTGCGTGTGTATATATGTGCGTATATTGGTCTCTCTTCCTCACCATCTCTCTGACTCACTGGGATTCCAACCCATGCCCCTGTCCAGTTTGGAGTTCTAGCTCTATAATGGTGGCCACACCAGTCTGAGAGACTGACTGACCGGCTCTAACAGGTTCTGACCGGGTCTGACCGAGTCCTCCTGACGGTCTGGGTGTGTCATTTCAGAGGCGGGAAAAATGAGCCAGAACCGGAGCAGCCGATCGCGCGGAAGGTGATGATCCGGAGGCTGCAGTCTGTGAGCGACATTGACCCGGACGTCCTCGACAGTATGAACTCGCTTGGCTGTTTTAGAGACAAGAACAAGTTGAAACAGGATCTCCTGTTTGAGGAGTAAGTAACCTCCTTCTTCATTCGGAGTAAAGGTTTTGTGAGGAAGTGAAGGATCTGTACCCGAGGTGCCAGTCAGTGACGGAACGCTGAGATTGAGATGGCTGCCCACTGTGCGGGAGAGCTGCATTCTCAGCGATGCCTCATTCAGGGTGATCTGTCTGTGTTCTTGGGTGAGAGAAAATGATTCAACCCCCAGCACGACTGCTCTTTTCACAAAGAACAGAACACCTTCTTCCCAGTGACCTGACCAACAGTCAAACCTCAACACTGCCCAAGGAGGTGATAGATGCAGGGACAGTTATAATATTTAAAAAACAGATGCTTGAATAGGAAGGGTTTAGAGGGATGTGGGCCAAATGCAGGCAAGTGGGAATGGTTTAGTCTGGGAACTCTGGTGGGGAAGGAGACGTTGGGCCGCAGGATCCGTTTCTGTGCTGTATGACTCAATCTGGGTCACTATCACATCACTTCTCCTTGGAGCTTGCTGTATGTAAATTGATTCTCATGTTTCCAATATCACAACAGCAGCTCACACTGTAGAAACCGTATCGCTTGGCTTGAAGGACCCTTCGGTCCAACCCGTCCACGCCGACCAGAAATCCCAACCTAATCTAGTCCCACCTGCCAGCACCCGGCCCATATCCCTCTAAACCCTTCCTATTCATATACCCATCCAGATGCCTTTTAAATATTGTAATTGTATCAGCCTCCAGCAGCTCCTCTGGCAGCTCATTCCATACACACACCACCCTCTGTGTGAAAAGAGCACCCCTCATATCCTTTTGAACTCCTTCCCCTCTCACCTTAAACCTATGCCCTCTAGTTCTGGACTCCCCTAACCTGGGGAAAAAAACCTTGCCTATTTACCCTCTCCATGCCCCTCATGATTTTATAAACCTCTATAAGGTCACCCCTCAGCCTCCGACGCTCCCAGGAAAACAGCTCCAGCCTTTTTAACCTCTCCCTACAACTCAAATCCTTTTAAATGTTGCAATTGTACCAGCCTCCACCACTTTCTCTGGCTGCTCATTCCATACACGTACCACCCTCTGTGTGAAAAAACCACCCCTCATATCCTTTTTAACTCCTTCCCCTCTCATCTTAAACCCCTGCCCTCTAGTTTTGGACTCCCCAAACCTGGGGAAAAAAACCTTGCCTATTTACCCTATCCATGCCCCTCATGATTTTATAAACCTCTATAAGGTCACCCCTCGGCCTCCAACGCTCCAGGGAGAACAGCCCTGGCCTGTTCAGCCTCTCCCTAAAGCTCTAACCCTCCAAACTTGGCAACATCCTTATAAATCGTTTCTGCGGACTTTCAAGTTTCACAGAGAGTTCAATGACCCTTCTTCAGAATGTCTGGACATTGAGACTGCATTCTCTTCACAGCTGCTGCCAGACCTGCTGAGTTTTTCCAGTAATTTCTGTTTTCTGTCAGATTTCCAGCATCTGCAGTTCTTGGTTTTATCTGACAGGCAGTTAGAAATGGGCAACAGAATTACACAACACTTGTTGGAGCTGAAATACTGTGTACAGATATGAGCAACCACATTATAGGAAAGATGTGATTAGAGCTTTGGCTAAGGTTTTAAATTGCGGTCTACTCTGCCCACCGGGTGGATGTAGAACAAGCCCACAGCAATATTTTGAAGAGCTAGAAGAGGGGGTGGGTGGGGGTTACTCAGTCACCATCACCAAAATCAGTTTATCTGGTGATTCTCACACTGCTGTAGCTGGGATCTTGCTGTGCACATATCGCTGCCGAGATTCCTACACCGTGAGAAGGTACTGTGGCTTCGATTAGATTCCCTACAATGTAGAAACAGGCCCTTCAGCCCAACAAGTCCACACCAACTCTCTGAAGAGTAACCCACCCAGACTCATTTCCCTCTAACTAATGCACCTAACACTATAGGCAATTTACCATGGCCAATCCACCCTAACCTGCACATCTTTGGACTGTGGGAGGAAACCAGAGCACCCAGAGGAAGCCCTTGCAGACACAGGGAGAATGTGCAAACTCCACACAGTCACCCGAGCCTGGAATTGAACCTGGGTCCCTGGTGCTGTGAGGCAGCAGTGCTAACCACTGAGTTACTCTGCCACCCATAAGATGTGTGTTTTGTCCTGGTTTCTTTTAGACAGAGAGATATTGGGGAACAGGTACTGAGGAGTCTATGAGATGATAAACAACTTGTGAGGCCATGGGCTTTTTTTTAAGTTGGAACAATAGAAGCAGCCTGAACGGGTGTGGTCAAGCACTCACATTCAGGATTTTTAGATTAACTTTCAGCAGTTGTTGCTGGGGGTCCAGCAGGGTTGGAAGGCCATGAATCTCTCCCTGCTGTTATACTCTCTCTCTGAATTGTCTTCTTGTAGTCTTTCCTTTTGGATTGGAGAACTGCATGTGAGACAATCTGTTTCTGAATTGGTCTTTTTACGAAGGGTGTGTTTATGGAATGTTACTATATCGGAACAGTCACTGTTTAGTGGTAAAATAATCTATGATTCTGTAAAGTTTTCCAATAGAGTTAAGTTATTCTAAGTTCCTTTTCCTTTTGTTGTATTTTAACTATAGTGTATGAATAAAGTTTGTTTCGCTTAACATTGAATAATTTGACCAATCGAATTGCATCTTGAACACAACACCTCGCATTTGCCTTTGAAGTAAGAGAAAGTAAGGATCTAGGCTACCTTTGTGATATATTTTGAGGGTGGGGGGGTCTGCTCTGGGCAATAACAACTGCAACAGTGAACACACATCCAAGCGTGCTTCATGCACTGTAAGGCACTTTACTGTCTGGCGGATGTGGAAGTTGCTATATAAATGAAAAATGTAACTTCCCCTTTCTCTCCATGCTTTCATTCATCGATGTCTCTCACCATTTCCTCTCAGAGAAAACCAGGAGAAAATGATCTACTTCCTGTTGCTAGACAGGAAAGAGCGGTATCCGAGCTGTGAGGATGAGGATTTGCCACCCCGGAACGACATTGGTAAGCCCCGGAATCTGAGCTCTGAGTTCTTGGCTTTCCGCTCCTGGGAATGCTGACCTTACTGGGACAGGATCCCAACAACCCCCCCCCCCCCCCCCCCCCTCCACTCTCCTGCAAGATGGAGGCTGGAGGGTGTATCCACCACCCCACACCTCACAGTGATCAGACGTTGCCTGTCAACCTCAGGTATTTGGCTACAGTGGACTTCACACCTCTATCCTGAACCCATCAAGGCCCAACATCTCCCTCACCCAGCCTCATGATTACTGACAGTGACTAGGGATGTAGACCCTACAGCGCTGTCCCCACTTACTCCCCTCCTCCTTAAACCCCCATTTCCTAACTTCCTCCAATTTTGGACTCATACTTGTGACCCCTTTCCTTCAATCTGCCTGAGCCCCAAAACAGAGCCTGGGCCTCTGCAGTTCCATTCCTGTGGCTCTCTAATACCCTGCCTATTCCATTTCTAACGTGTCAGGGGGTTGGTTTTGTCCGATTTATCGCTCTCCATGAAGTGCCTGGGGTTGTTAGGGTGCTGGATGAATGAAGGATGTTGTTGCTGGCGCTCTGACAGGGCGTACTCTCCCTGCTGGTCACTGGAGGGCAGTGCTGGTGGAGGCTGTGGGGAAGGGGTGGTCAGTGGCGAAAGTCTGTGGCCCTCTTGTGTCGGGTTTCCCTGGGGCTGGACGGCAGGAAGAGAGAGGCCTCAGGCGGGGAGGTTAGTGACGGGCGGTGTTGTCTCCGGCTGGTTTGTTGTGTTTCCTCTCTCTCTCTCTCTCTGCTGTGTCCTCAGACCCTCCCCGGAAGCGGGTTGACTCGCCCATGCTGAATCGTCATGGTAAACGGCGGCCCGAGAGGAAGTCGATGGAGGTGCTGAGCGTGACGGACGGTGGTTCCCCGGTGCCCGCTCGCCGCGCCATTGACGTGGCCCAACACAGTCAGCGGTAAGTGACCAGGAGGCATTGGGGCCTTTCCAACTAGGCCCCACACCATGAACCCACCTCCATCCGTTGCTCTACCCTCTATCCCCCTGACCCTCCATAATCCC
>NC_057748.1:10171470-10171685 GCF_004010195.1 Chiloscyllium plagiosum | reverse complement strand
CCTCCAACCCCCTAACCCTCCACAACCCCCTCCCATACCGTCCCCTCACAAATCTTCCTTGTACCCTCACCAACCCATCCCCACAACCCAGTCTTTGGGTCAGTCAGCAGCGGGGATGGTGGGGAGGGGAGTGTGACCAGGGGACCCAGGGCCATTTTGCCAACCCAGGGGAACATTAGTGCCATGTCTACCCCCTGACGGTGCTGTAATGATAG
>NC_057748.1:10168512-10170970 GCF_004010195.1 Chiloscyllium plagiosum | reverse complement strand
TCTCTGAAAGTTTGGTCCCATCTGGGAGGAAATTGACCCACAGCTGGGTGTAGTAACCGTCATTTCCCATTGGGGTGCACTGCAGAGGTATGTGGCACCAGATTAGCCAACAGCGATACCAAGAGGTGTTTGGTGTCACTGCGGCCTGTAGTATTTATACCTGGGGATTTCCCTGTTCATTCCTAATTTTTTTTTCCCCAACTGTTTTTGTTTGACTATGATCAAGCAGCACTTCAACATTAGGGTATTTTTAAAAATCCTTTTTTAAATGGTCCCCTGCGAATATTCAGCGGATTATTACACTCTCAGCCCTGATTATTTTCTCTGAGAAAGTGAACCTATTCAGAGTTCACCTCGATGGTCGCGAGCTCTCTAGGTTCCAGCATTTTGGGGCTCAGGCCTTTAACAGAGTTGACCCTCACGGGTGGCACGGTGGCTCAGTGGTTAGCACTGCAGCCTCACAGCACCAGGGTCCCAGGTTCGATTCCAGCCTCGGGTGACTGTCTGTGTGGAGTTTGCACATTCTCCCCGTGTCTGCGTGGGTTTCCTCCGGGTGCTCCGGTTTCCTTTCACAGTCTAAAGATGTGCAGGTCAGGTGAATTAGCCGTGCTAAATTGCCTGTAGTGTTAGGTGCATTAGTCAGAGGGAAATGGGTCTGGGTGGGTTACTCTTCGGAGGGTCGGTGTGGACTTGTTGGGCCGAAGGGCCTGTTTCCACACTGTCAGGAATCTGATCTAATCTACTGTCAGAGCAGGCAGGAGCCTGTCACAGGTCTTGGGTGAATGTTTGATTGTACATCACTTTGTCATTGATGAGGGAAGCATCCAGTAACACTGGCACTCCATACAAGATGGGTCAGACCATGAGAGTGTCACTCGCAGCTTTTGACTGATTTTCCTTTTTGAGATTTTCATTTGCTGCCTGGGAGCTCTTGGATTCCCTCCCTAAATCTCTTCCCCCTTCCCTGTCCCTTCCTTGAGAAAATGCTCCTGAAAACACCCTTTGAGCAGACACTGAGTCGCCCCCCCACCCCCCCAAAAGTGGTTCAGCAGCAGGTTCTCTTTACAGAACGCCCTCCTTTGAGGCATCTTGCATTCTGCTCCGGGCGCTATACGAATGCAGCTTGTACTCCCAAGGGCCGGTTTTTTGTTTCAAAACGGATGTACTTGTGCACGAGACTGAGCACATGCCGCAGTAAACACCTCTCAGCTTTAACCAGAATAAAATGGGAAACAGAACAGGCCCTCTCACCAGACTAGGCCTGCCTGCCTTCGCTTAGAGACTTTGCCGATGTTTCATGAACTGCGGGGGAGTCTGAGCAGGGCCCGGGATGAGTCTTTGGAAAGGGTCAACAATACACCACATCTGTTACAGTATGCGACTCCTCCCACACGACGCACTCGGCCAATACCTGTTTGTTGCTGTGCTTCTTTTATTGGGCGCACTCTTGGCACCGGGATGTCTCAGTGTTTTATCAAAGGTTCACCATCACTTTGTAATCTACGGGAGGATGGGGCGGCGCAGTGGCTCAGCAGTCAGCACCGCTGTCTCACAGCACCAGGGACCCAGGTTCGATTCCTTCCTCAGGTGGCTGTGTGGAGTTTGCACATTCTCTCCGTGTCTGTGTGGGTTTCCTCCGGGTGCTCTGGTTTCCTCCCACAGTCGAGAGACGTGCGGGTTAGGATGGGTTGACCATGGTAAATTCCCCATAGTGTCCAGGGATGTGCAGGCTAGGTGGGTTAGTCAAGGGAAAAGTTGAGGTTACAGGCAGTGGAGGCAGTGTCTAGGTGGGATGTTCTTCGGAGAGTCAATGCAGACTCTTTGGGCCGAATGGTCTCTTTCAGCTCCATAAGGATTCTATGATCCTGATGTACCAAACCCAGGAGACCATCCCCCACCTCAGTTTGATGGTCAGCTACAAGAGGGCTGTGGCAGTGATGATTCAGGCAACAGAATGAGGGACCATTGGAAAATAGTGAGGACTACAGATCTATTGGGATTGTTACCACATTGCAGACTGTTTGATATCGCATGAAGAGTGTGTTTGTTTATCATGTTTCTGTGTATGTGTGGCTTTGCACTTGAGTTGTTGTATATCTGTATTGTGTGATGGTTGTGCGTGTGTTTTTCTGTGTGCATTCAATTATGATTTTGGGTGTGGCTTTTGTCTCTGTGTATTTTTTGTATATTCTGTGCATGTGTGCATTTGGTGTGTCTTTCAGTATATTTTTGTCCTATTTTATGTGTTTTTCTCTGCATTTCTGTGTGTTCGTGAGTGTGCATATATTTATGTGCGTGCTGTAGGTTTTCTGTATGTGTGCTGTTTGAGTGTGTTTTTGTCTGTGTTGTGTGTTTTTATGCTTG
Organism: Chiloscyllium plagiosum; assembly: GCF_004010195.1. Lineage (NCBI taxonomy): Eukaryota > Metazoa > Chordata > Chondrichthyes > Orectolobiformes > Hemiscylliidae > Chiloscyllium > Chiloscyllium plagiosum. The sequence goes on along the minus strand of NC_057748.1, from coordinate 10,168,606 downwards.
TGTTTGGGTGTGCTTTTTGGGTTGTGTTTTTTTTATTGTTGTTTGTGTGTATTTTCTGGAGAGTGATATTTTTCATTTTTGTTTGTATTTTTGT
>NC_057748.1:10167018-10168025 GCF_004010195.1 Chiloscyllium plagiosum | reverse complement strand
TCTGTACCTGGGCGTGTTTTGTCTGTGTTTCTGGGTAATTTGTGTTTCTGTTCCTGGGTGTTTATCGTTTGTGTTTCTGGGTAATTTGTGTTTCTGTACCTGGGTGTGTTTTGTCTGTGTTTCTGGGTAATTTGTGTTTCTGTACCTGGGTGTGTTTTGTCTGTGTTTCTGGGTAATTTGTGTGTCTGTACCTGGGTGTGTTTTGTCTGTGTTTCTGGGTAATTTGCGTCACTGTTCCTTGGTGTGTTTTTTATTTGTTGGTGACACTGTAAATGTGCTGTCACAGAAATAGAGGATGGCAGGTGCCAGAAACAAAGATGGCACTGCCCATATAATCACAAAGCAAACCGTGTCACACTAAAACCCATCCCTCCACTAATTAGAGCATCATTGTAGTGTAGCAACTCGAAAGACAAGAAAATTAATTCAGGTATCCTCTCAGTGCAGAACCTGTCGGTGCAGTGGTACTGTCTCTACCTCTGAGCCAGGAGGCCCAGGTTCCAGTGCACCTGCTCCAGAGGAGGGTCATAACCTTTGTGACCAGATTGCTCCAACATATCCAAGAACGTGGATGGGATGGGCAGAGTTGGTTGACTCCAAGACTTTTAATCTCAAGGTTGTGGGTTCAATCCCCACATTGGGCACCTTTGTTTAGGAGGGCCCTCGTGGCGCAGTGGTAGTGTCCCAATCTCTGAGCCAGGAGGCCCAGGTTCAATTCACATCTGCTTCAGAGTGTCATAATGCATCTTATATCTTATCAGGTTGATTATAATAACTATATTTTACTTGCGTTTGATGTGATTTTTTTTGCATGTAGTTTTTGTGTCGGTGCATTTTGTGCGTGTTTAGAGTATCTTTGTGCATTTTGTATGTGTGCACATTTGTGTTTTGTGTGTGTGATGTCTGTGTGTTTTGTATATCTGTGTTTGTATGTGTGTTTTGTATACCTGTGTGTGTTTTGTATATCTTTGTGTGTGTGTGTGTTTTGTATATCTTTGTGTGTGTGT
>NC_057748.1:10164615-10166456 GCF_004010195.1 Chiloscyllium plagiosum | reverse complement strand
GTGTGTTTTGTATATCTCTGTGTGTTTGATTTGTATATCTTTATGCGTGTGTGTGTTTTGTATATCTTTGTGCATGTGTGTGTTTTGTATATCTTTATGCGTGTGTGTGTTTTGTATATCTTTGTGTGTTTGATTTGTATATCGTTGTGTGTGTGTGTTTGTTGGAGGGGGAGTGTGGGGACAGGGCTGGCTGGAGTGGGCCTCCTGATTGCCCTCTTCCTGTCAGAGCCATTGTCCAGGACAGGTTACGGTCTTGGCTACAATGGAAAAGCCTCTCACTGTGAGCACTGAGCCTCGAGTCAGTTAGGAAGCATGTAAGTAAGTGCAGGGCAGCACTCTGGCTCAGTGCTTAGCATGGCTTCAATCCCACCCTCTGGTAACTGTCTGTGTGGATCTTGTACATTCCCCCTGTCTCTGCATGGGTTTCCTCCCACAGTCCAAAGTGGTGCAGGTTAGGGTGGATTGGCCAGGCTAAATTGTCCCATAGTGTCCAGGGATGTGCAGGCTCGATGGGCTAGCCATGAGAAACACAGGGTTAGAGTCACAGGATGGGCCTGGGTGGGATGCTCTTCGGAGGGTTGGGTGGAACCAATGAGCCAAGTGGCTTGCTTCCCCACTGTCGGGATTGTGAGATTCATTCAAGATGCCAATCGCATAAACGACTGGAAAAATAGAACAGATGCTTGACGACCAGCACAGGCACAATGGGCCGAAGGGCCTGTTTCCGGGCCGTGAAACCTCTAAACTGACCGATGGGTTGTGAGGAAGAAAGCGGTGGGAACGTTATGCCCTGGGTAAGGAGGCCATGGCAGTGCCCTGCCCTGGGTTTGACTGGCAAGCCCCCACCCCCATGAAACGGTGAGACATCCCGAGTGCAGGCGTCGGGGTTACTTTGCGAGCGTTTTCTCTTTGATTTGCAATCCTCTCTCCACGTGCCGGGTGTTGGACGCTGCTGAATCGCTGCTGTTCTTGTTGTTCTTGTTCTCGTTCACTTCACGTGACTGTTCCTCTCATGACATTCAGCCCATTCGTAAGTTCTCTGTCCCTCCTCAGAGCCCTGTCTTTAGCTTCTCGCCCGCCTCACCTGAGCACGACACTTGTCAGGACTTCTCGCCGCAGCCCGGTACCGTGTGGCAGTCGAAACTCGCGCACCAACACCACCAGCACCGTCCGCCTGACCCCAAGACGCAAACCCTGCCAGCCAAGGCTAGTCTGAGCGAGAAGCCATTGCAACCCATCCGCTCCAACCCTCTGCCCATCAACCTGGCTGCCACCTCTCCTTCCCAGAGCCCACCATGCCACCACCCCTCTGTGCCATCTCCACTGCACCACTCCATCCCCCCACCCTCCTTCATTCCCTCTCCCCCCGCTCGATTTTTCCCAGGTACTAAAACGAGCGCCAAATCTATCCCTGCCACACAGGTGACCCCTCACCCCTCCCCTAGAGGCAGCCCCCTCCCCACCCCGCTGGGAACCCCCGTCCACACGCCAAAGGAGAGCCCCACCAGCACGCCCACCGTGACCCCGCCGTCCAGCCCCGGGGTCGGAGGAGTGCCCTGGAGGACCCGCCTTAACTCCATCAAGAACAGCTTCCTCGGCTCGCCCCGCTTCCACCGGAGGAAGCTGCAAGGTGAGAGACCCCCCACCCCCACCTCATCCAGCGGGAGGTCACCCACACCACGGGAGGGGGTGGGGGTCGGGGGTTAAAGGGTATGCCATGGGGTGGGAAACACGTATAGGGGAGGGACAGGGGGTCTGGAGTAAGAAGGTGGTATGGGGTGCGGCAGTGGGAAGGAGGGTGGATGGAGGGAAAAGGGTGGGGATGTGGGAGCAGAGGAGGG
>NC_057748.1:10156251-10163682 GCF_004010195.1 Chiloscyllium plagiosum | reverse complement strand
GTTCATTCTCCCTTTCTCTCCCTTTCCTCTCTCTGATTCCTCCTTTTTTCCTTCCTTATATTCTTTTCCTATTTCATTCTCCCTGTCATTTCTTTCTCCCTGTCTTGCCTCTCTCTCTCTTTTCTCTCTATCTCATTCCTCCTCTTTCTCGTTCCCTTTTTCTAACCTCCTGATTTCATTTTCTCCCTCTCCTCTTTCACATGCTTTCTCTCCTGCGCTGTCAGAGGTGCTAGCTTACAGACGAGACTGAGATCTGTGAAGATTTGGAGGTGCCAGTGTTGGATTTGCATGTACAAAGTTAAAAATCACGCAACACCAGGTTATAGTCCGACAGGTTTATTTGGAACCACTAGCTTTCGGAGGGCTGCTCCCTCATCAGGTGGTTGTGGAGTACACAATTGTCAGACACAGAATTTACAGTAAAAGTTTACAGTGTGATGACGAGACTGAGATCTGTGAAGATTTGGAGGTGCCAGTGTTGGATTTGCATGTACAAAGTTAAAAATCACGCAACACCAGGTTATAGTCCGACAGGTTTATTTGGAACCACTAGCTTTCGGAGTGCTGCTCCCTCATCAGGTGGTTGTGGAGTACACAATTGTAAGACACAGAATTTACAGTAAAAGTTTACAGAGTGATGTAACTGAAATTATACATTGAAAAATACCTTGATTGTTTAAGTTTCTCATCTGTTAGAATGACCATGATAGTTTCACTTCTTTCATATGTAACTGAAAGATTCCATGACTCTACTTCAGAGAAGGATAAAGGGATTCTCCTTGGCTTCTCAGCCCGTATTTAACCCTCAATCAACATCGCTGAAACCCATTCTCTGGTCATTGTGCTGTTTCAGGGAGCTTGCTGTGTACAAATTGGCTGCAACATTCCCCACAGAGACGACACTCCAAAAACAGTTCCCTCTCTGTTGGAGGAGTCTGGCAGGCATGAAAGGTGTTATATCAATGCACCTCTTTCTTTCTTATTCGGAGGGTCAGTGTGGACTCGATGGGCCAAATGGCCAGGGATTCTATGAAGCTACTGGCTGACTGACTGCCTTTCCCATAGTGTAGAGAAGGAGAGTTTGACAGAACAATCTGAACAGACTTAAAGCATAAGAACTAGGAGCAGGAGTAGGCCGTCTGATCCTTTGAGCCTGCTCCGCCATTCAGTAAGATCATGGCTGACCTTTTTTGTGGACCCAGCTCCACTTACCCGCCTGCTCACTGTAACCCTTACCCCCTTTATTGTCCCTGTGGGGTGGGGAAGGCTGGAGAATTAGGGGTATAGTGGGTGAAGGAGGCATGAGGAGGAAGTAGGAGGTAGCTTTAGGGGGAAAGGCTTGGTGAAGTGTCAGGGTAGATAATGGGGGGAGTCTCCCTGGTCCCACAGGCTGCGGGGTTGGGGCGTGAGACAGGTTGCCAGAGGAGACCAGAAGGAGTTTTGGAAAGAAAAGCCGCCTCACTTCTGGGCTGTCTTCCCAGTGGGCACAGAGGCGCTCCCCCTCCCCCACAACAGGGGCAGCTCACCAATCTGTAAAACCTCTTTTGATCCAGGTTAACACAAAACACAGAACCAGGCTGTTGTCCTGAACAAAGTATTGCGTGCAGTTCTGGTCTCCTTCCTATCGGAAGGATATTGGGAAATTTGAAAGGGTTCAGAAAAGATTTACAAGGATGTTGCCAGGGTTGGAGGGTATGAGCTATAAAGAAGAGGTTGAATAGTCAGGGGCTGTTTTCCCTGGAGCATCATATAAAAGAGACCTACTTTCTCACCAGAGAGTGGTGTGTGTGTGGAATGAGCTGCCAGAGGAAGTGGTGGAGGCTGGTACAATTGCAAAATTGAAAAGGCACCTGGATGGGTATATGAATAGGAAGGGTTTGGAGGGATATGGGTCGGGTGCTGGCGGGTGGGATTAGGTTAGGTTGGGATATCTGGTTAGCATGGATGAGTTGGACTATAAGTCTGTTTCCGTGCTGTACATCTCTATGACTCTAAATTACTATTCAATACAGACAGACAGATTGTAACGACAAGTAAACAATGACAAGCTGCCAACATATCACTCTACAAATGACAACTCCTACACAGACAGACATAGACAGGAAAACATTGGTATAATAGGTGGAGGAGAAAACAATGAGACACTAGTTCAATGGCTCTAATCCACAGGGTTTGCTGAGATGATCTTTTTGCTTGACAGCATTTTCTGTTCTTCATTCTCTCTTTCCCAATTTCTTTTGACTTCTTCAAGGGAACTACAGATGACTAGTACATTGACTCTCAACTCTTCAGTTACTGAGTAAAAACCACCTCTTAGAGCAACTGATGAGGAGAAATAAACTGCCTTCTCAGGCTTTAGGTCTTTTACCAGAGAGAAGATCATACCATCTGCCCTTATGGCAGTCCCAAGGCTTCTGCCAATATTGTTCACATCCACAAGCTGTTCCACTCTCTCACGAATTTATTTGAGTTTTTTGAAGGAGTGACCAAGAAAGTAGATGAGGACAGTGCAGTAGACATTGTCCACATGGACTTTGACAAGGTACCACATGGTAGATGTTGAGTAAGGTTAAAGCTCATGGGACCCAGGGAGAGCCAACCAATTGGATACAAAATTGGCTTGATAGTAGAAGACAGAGGCTGATGGTAGAGGGTTGTTTAACAGACTAGAAGCCTGTGACCAACAGTGTGCCACAGGGCCTGGTGCTGGGTCATTTATATATAAATGATTCAGATAAGAATTTAGGAGGGGTGGTGAGTAAGCTTACAGATGACACCAAGATTTGTGGTATAATGGACAGCAAAGACGATTATCTAGGAATGTAGTGAGATCTTGATCAACTGGGATCTGTTAAAACATGAGATAAACCCTCCTGCTTAAACCAGCAACACTGAAAAGATTTATCCCGTGCAGTGATCCATGAAAATTCGAGAGGCCAAGAACTAAAGTAAAAATTAACAAGTTTATTTCTTAAGAATAATTAACTAACAACTATTTACAACCCCTTCCTCTAACCTATCTTTTATCTTCCCTTCTATAATACTCGTCCGATAAAACCCCCTGAGATTAAGGTGTACCAAAAACTCAAGTTTTGAAAAACCAGCCAGGTGTCAAATCTTCTCTTCCTTTGTCTTCTTTTCTTCTTCTTCGGGACTTCTGCTTCACAGGTCACTAATCGATAAAGGTACCTTTAAGGGAGGTATTCTGCAGATGCAGTTCTCTCCCAACTGTTCAATTTTCCCCCAGTCTTATACCCCCAAAGTATCGGATAGTGTCATTGGCTTTTAATATTGTCAACATACTAAATTCAAACTGGATTGGAGTTTTTTTTTGGGGGTTTAATTTAAACTGATTGGCCTAATTCAAATTTGTTTTGGTCTCCAGGCAACCAGTTACCCTAGCTGCTGGACCACACATTACATTGTTTCATATTCAGAACATTTGGTGCTGTCAGGTAGTTCTGCTAGCTTTTAACTCTCTTAAAGGTACAAATTCATACAAATACCTCCCCCCTTCAGAAAAAATGAACCAGTACCAAACTCAATAGTTCCTTTTTGATAGTGGAGTGTTGATCTTCTTCGAAAAGTAACCAACTGGCAGCTCAATCCCATCCTCACCTTCCTGGAGGAGTGCAGCTCCAACTCCAGTGTCACTGGTTTTAAAAGGTTTTGAAAAGTTTGGTTTAGCTAAAACTGGTTTGGTGATTAATATCGATTTCAAATGGTCGAATGCCTCCTGGCATGGTTCTGTCCTCCGAAACTTTGTTCTTCTTCAGCAATTCGGTGAACGGTGCCACTACACTGCTGATAGAATCCGCTGAGCCCTAAGAATCAAAGCACCTCTTTCTTCGAGGTTGGTCATGGAAATTCCTCGATAGGCTTCGTCTTTGCGTTCCGTGGGGTCAACCTTCCATGACCGATGTTATGTCCCAAGAATGTCACCTCTACTTGCGCGAATTCAGTTTTAAGTTTATCACCAGTTTCGCTTTTCAAAATCGTTCAAAGAACTCTGCCAACTGCACCAAGTGATCATTCCGGGACTTACTAAAGATCACTATATCGTCCAAATAGACTGTACAGATTGTTAACCCAGCCACAACTCTGTTCAAGAATGTGGAGGGAGCGTTCTTCATTCCAAAGGGCATCACTTTAAACTGATATCACCCATTTGGGGTTACAAACGCAGAAATTTCTTTTGCCAACTCCGATAAAGGTACTTGCTAGTAACCACGCAGTAAGTCCAACTTGGTGATGTAACTGGCTTATCCGACTTTCTCGATACAGTCCTCCAATCTAGGAATTGGATATGAGTCCGATTTTGTAATGGTGGTGACCTTCGGATAATCCACGCAGAATCATTGAGTCCTGTCCAGCTTGGGAACTAAGACAATCGGCGAACTCCACTCGCTCTGGCTTGGTTCAATTATGTCATTGTCGAGCATGGCCTCCACCTCCAACTGGACCTGTCTGGCTTTGAGAGGATTAAGCTGATAGGGGTGTTGTTTTATCGGAGCAGTATTCCCTACGTCAACTTCATGTGCAATAGCATTAGTCCTCTCCATCTAGTTCTTACATACATCCTTATATTGCAGTTACAAATCTTTCCACTGTGTTCTATGCTCCTGAGACAGATAGCTTCAAGGACTTCTTCATTTTTTAATCTAGTTCAGGCACATCAAAATCCACATCATCAGGATTTGATTCCTCACGCTTTGGGGCAGTAACTAACACCTGTTTCTCCAGTTCTTTCTCTCTGGTATAATATGGTTTCAACATGTTCACATGACATACCCGATACCTTTTTTTAACCATCTGGCATCTTTACCAGATAGTTTACCTGACTCAATTTTTTCTCAATTTGATAGGGAGTACTAAACCTGGCTTTGAAGGGATCTCCTATCACTGGTAACAGTACTAACACATCATCCCCTTGGGAAAATGTCCACATCTCTCAGCTTTTATCTGCCACCTGTTTCATTCTACACTGTGACCTCTTTAGATGCTGTTTAGCTAACTCACCTACTTGATTTAGTCTCTCCCTCACCTCCAATACATAATCTAAGTATGAGATCTCCGACTTTGGTCCTGTCAATTTTTCTATAATTAATTAGAATGGGCCTCTCACTTCATGCCCAAATATTAACTCGAAGGGAGTGAACTGAATAAATTTGTTTGCGGCATCTCTAATGGCAAACAATATGAATGGGATACCTTTATCCCAATCATTTGGGTAATCCAAAGCTATTCTCTGGGCATTCTGCAGGTGCTGGTGGCTTGGCAGTTCTCCCCTCAACTGTTCAATTTTCCCCAGTCTTATACCCCCAAAGCATCAGATTTGTCATTGGCTTTTAATATTGTCAACATACCAAATTCAAACTTGATTGGAGTTTGGTTTTTTTTTGGGGGGGATATAATTTAAACGGATTGGCCTCATTGAAATTTCTTTTTGTCTCCAGGCAACCAGCTACACTAGCTGCTGGACCACATGTTACATTATATCTTGTTCAGAACACTTCGTGCTGTCAGGTAGTTCTGCTAGCTTTTAACTCTCTTAAAGGTACAGTACACCCATATCTTCATAACACATTAAAAGACAGAGGGTGATGGTAGAGGGTTGTTTTACAGACTGGAGGCCTGTGACTAACAGTGTGCCCCAGGACTTGGTGCTGGGTCATTTATATATGAATGATTCAGATAAGAGTTTAGGAGGTGTGGATAGTAAGGTTACAGATGACGCCAAGATTTGTAGTATAGTGGACAGTGAAGAAGGTTATCTAGGAATGCAGTGAGATCTTGATTAGATGGGCCAGTGGGCTGAGGAATGGCAGATGGAGTTTAATTTAGATAAATGCGAGGTGTTGCATTTTTTTAAGGTAAACCAGGGCACGACTTACACAGTCAGTGGTAGAGCCCTGGGGAGTGCTATCGTGCTTAAAGATCTAGGGATACAGGTTTATAGCTCCTTGAAAATGGGGTCACAAGTGGTCAGGGCAGTAAGGCTTTTGACATGCTGGCCTTCATTGGTCAGAGCATTGAGAGTTGGGATGTCGTGTTGAGCTGGACAAGATGTGAGTGAGGCCACATTTGGAGTATTGCGTGCAGTTCTGGTCACCCTACATTAGAAAGGATATCATTAAACCAGAAAGAATGCAGAAACGATATACTAGGATGAGACCTGGGCTGGAAGGTTTGAGTTATAATGAAAGGTTGGATAGGCTGGGACTTTTTTCACTGGAGCGTAGGAGACTACGAGGTGATCTTATGGAGCGAAAAATCAGAATGGTGTGTTGCCTCCCCTGTGCCAGAATCAAAGATGTCTCAGAGATGGTGCAAAATGTTCTCAAAGAGGAGAGGGACCAGTAGGAGGTCATTGTACACATTGGAACCAACAACAAAGGAAGGGAAAGGATGAGATTCTGAAGAGAGAATATAGAGAGTTAGGCAGGAATTTAAAAAGGAGGTCCTCAAGGGTAGTAATATCTGGATTACTCCCAGTGCTACGAGCTAGTGAGGGCAGGAATAGGAGGATAGAGTAGATGAACGTGTGGCTGAGGAGCTGGTGCATGGGAGAAGGATTCACATTTTTGGATCATTGGAATCTCTTTTGGGGTAAAAGTGACCTGTACAAGAAGGATGGATTGCACCTGAATTGGAAGGGGAATAATATACTGGCAGAAATTTGCTAGAGCTGCTCGGGAGGATATAAACTAGTAAGGTGGGGGGGTGGGACTCAAGGAGATAGCGAGGAAAGAGCTCGATCTGAGACGGGTACAGTTGAGAAAAGAAGCGAGTCAAACAGTCAGGACAGGCAGGGACAAAGCAGAGAACAAGGTGGGACTGATAAGCTGCATTTACTTCAATGCAAGGGGCCTAACAGGGAAGGCAGATGAACTCAGGGCATGGTTAGGAACATGGGACTGGGATATCACAACAGTTACAGAAATGTGGCTCAGAGATGGGCAGGACTGGCAGCTTAATGTTCCAGGATACAACTGCTACAGGAAGGATAGAAAGGGAGGCAAGCGATGAGGGGGTGTGGCATTTTTGATAAGAGATAGCATTACAGCTGTGCTGAGGGAGGATATTTCGAGAAATACATCCAGGGAAGTTATTTGGGTGGAACTGAGAAATAAGAAAGGGATGATCACTTTATTGGGATTGTATTATAGACCCCCTAATAGTCAGAGGGAAATTGAGAAACAAATTTGTAAGGAGATTTCAGTTATATATAGGAATAATAGAGTGGTTATGATAGGGGATTTTAACTTTCCAAACATAGACTGGGACTGCCATAGTGTTAAGGGTTTAGATGGAGGGGAATTTGTTAAGTGTGTACAAGGAAATTTTCTGATTCAGTATGTGGATGTACCTACTAGAGAGGGTGCAAAATTTGACCTACTCTTGGGAAATAAGGCAGGGCAGGTGACTGAG
>NC_057748.1:10148473-10155751 GCF_004010195.1 Chiloscyllium plagiosum | reverse complement strand
CCCCTTGCTGAGATATTTGTATCATCAATAGTCACAGGTGAGGTGCTGGAAGACTGGAGGTTGGCAAACATGGTGCCACTGTTTAAGAAGGGTGGTAAGGACAAGCCAGGGAACGATAGACTGGTGAGCCTGACCTCGGTGGTGGGCACGTTGTTGGAGGGAATCCTGAGGGACAGGATGTACATTTATTTGGAAAGGCAAGGACTGATTAGTGATAGTCAGCATGGCTTTGTGTGTGGGAAATCATGTCTCACAAAATTGATTGAGTTGTTTGAAGAAGTAACAAAGAGGATTAATGAGGCAGAGTGGTAGATGTGATCTATATGGACTTCAGTAAGACATTCGACAAAGTTCCCCATGGGAGACTGATTAGTAAGGTTAGATCTCATGAAATTCAGAGAGAACTAGCCATTTGGATACAGAACTGGCTCAAAGGTAGAAGACAGAGGGTGGTGGTGAAGGGTTATTTTTCAGACTGGAGGCCTGTGACCAGTGGAGTGCCACAAGGATTTGTGTGGGTCCACTACATTTCGTCATTTATATCAATGATTTGGAAGTGAATATATAGGTACAGTTAGTAAGTTTACAGATGGTAACAAAATTGGAGGTGCGGTGGACAGCAAAGAAGGTTGCCTCAGATTACAACAGGATCTTGATCAGAGGGGCCAATGGGCTGAGGAGTGGCAGATGGAGTTTAATTCAGATATATGTAAAGTGCTGCATTTTGGGAAAGCAAATCTTAGTAGGACTTATCTACTTAATGGTAAGGTAAAACAAGGACTGCAGATGCTGAAAACCAGAGTCTAAGGGCTTTTGCCCGAAACATCGATTTTCCTGCTCCTCGGATGCTGCCTGGCCTGCTGTGCTTTTCCAGCACCACTCTAATCTAGGGTTAATGGTAAGGTCCAAGGGAGTGTTGCTGAACAAAGAGATCTTAGAGTGCAGGTTCATAGTTCCTTGAAAGTAGAGTTGCAGGTAGATAGGATAATGAAGAAGGAGTTTGGTATGCTTTCCTTTATTGGTCAGGGTATTAAGTACAGGAGTTGGGAGATCATGTTGCAGCTGTACAGGACATTGGTTAGGCCACTGTTGGAATATTGCGTGCAATTCTGGTCTCCTTCCTGTCGGAAGGATGTTGTGAAACTTGAAAGGTTTCAGACGTTGCCAGGGTTGGAGGGTTTGAGTTATAGGGAGAGGCTGAACAGGCTGGGACTGGAACAGGAGGCTAAAGGGTGACCTTATAGAGGTTTATAAAACCAAGAGGGGCATGGATAGGGTAAATAGACAAGGTCTTTTTCCCTGGTGGGAGAGTCCAGAACTAGAGGGCATAGGTTTTGGTGAGTGAGGATAGATGTAAAAGGGACCTAAGGGGCAACTTTTACAGACAGAGGGTGGTACGTGTATGGAATGAGCTGCCACAGGAAGTGGTGGAGGCTGATACAACTACAGCATTTAAAAGGCATCTGGATGGGTACATGAATAGGAAGGGTTTAGAGGAATATGGGCCAAGTGCTGGCAAATGGGACTAGATTTGGGGCGGCTCAGTGGTTAGCACTGCTGCCTCACAGTGCCAGGGACCTGGGTTCGATTCCCGACTCAGGCGACTGACTGTGTGGAGTTTGCACATTCTCCCCGTGTCTGCGTGGGTTTCCTCCGGGTGCTCCGGTTTCCTCCCACAGTCCAAAGATGTGCAGGTCAGGTGAATTGGCCATGCTAAATTGCCCATAGTGTTAGCTGCATTAGTCAGAGGAAAATGGGTCTGGGTATGTTACTCTTCGGAGGGTCGGTGTGGACTTGTTGGGCTGAAGGGCCCGTTTCCACATTGTAGGGAATCTAATCATCTAATTCTCCCATAGTGTTAGCTGCATTAGTCAGAGGAAAATGGGTCTGGGTAGGTTACTCTTCGGAGGGTCGGTGTGGACTTGTTGGGCTAAGGGCCCGTTTCCACATTGTAGGGAATCTAATCATCTAATTCTTAGATTGGGATATCTGGTCGGCACGGACGAGTTGGACTGAAGGGTCTGTTTCCGTGCTGTAAAATCTCTATGACTCTATGAGGTCTATAAAATCAGATGCACAGATAAGTTAGATAGCTGACAGCTTCTCCCCATGGTAGGACAGTCAAAAACTAGAGGGCATGGGTTTAAGGAGAGAGAACTGAGATTCCAGAGAGGCATTTGGTGGTGAGTGACTGGAACAGGCTGCCAGAGGTACTGGTGGAAGCAAGTACAATGTTGTCATTGAAGAAACATTTGGATAGGTACATGGATGGGAGGAGTATGAAGGATATGGACCAAACACAGGCAAATGGGATGAGATTAAATTGTGAGAACTGGAAGGGGAAAGGCAAATTGGGCCAAAGGACCTGTCTCCATACAGTAGACCTTTTTGACTACTACTCTATCCAGGAGTCAAAGTGTGGTGCTGGAAAAGCACAACAGATCAGGCAGCACATTCGTGATGAAGGCCTTATGCCTGAAATGTCGACTCTCTTGCACCATGGATGCTGCCTGACCTGCTGTGCTTTTCCAGCACCACACTCTCGACTCTGACCTCCAGCATCTGCAGTCCTCACTTTTCTCAGTTTGAGAATTAACAGTGAAATTCACAACTACTTTTGGAGGAACCTGTTTGGGCGAAGTTCACAGGACAGAATCTGATAAGTTAATCATTGTTTCAAGTGTATAAGAGGCATTTGGATGGGTATATGAATAGGAAGGGTTTGGAGGAATATGGGCCGGGTGCTGGCAGGAGGGACTAGATTGAGTTGTGATATCTGGTCGGCATGGACGGGTTGGACCGAAGGGTCTGTTTCCATGCTGTACATCTCTATGACTCTACTCTATCCAGGAGCCAATTGGTGTCAGGCTGATGGTCTTTTTTTTTATCCACGGCTGATTGCAATTCCACTAACCAACCAGCAACCTGTTGCCGACTGAAACCCATTTGTACACATCCCCCAATGCCAGTCTATCGACAGAGAGCTTGGTCTGTGCAGCAGTGTAAACACAACTTATAGTGAGTCTCAGTAACTCTCTTTTGTTTGACATACAACAATTTCTTCCACAGTCCTTGCTTTTTAAAAAAACCCTTTTCCCATTTCAGCCCACATATCAAAAATACCCAAAAAATAAAAAGGTGCTGTCTTTATATGAACATAAGGTTAGGTGTAGGCATGTTCACTGATGATTGCACAATGTTCACTGTTTGCGACCCTTGAATGCCAAATGGAACAATGATGTGGAGGAGCTGATGTTGGACTGGGTCGGACAAAGTTAAAAATCACACAACACCGGGTTATAGTCCAACAGGTTTATTTGGAAACACTAGCTTCCAATGGAACAAGACCTCATCAGTATCCAGGCTTGAGCTGACAAGTGGCAATCCTTGCTTCACAAGGACTAGACAATGACTACCTCCAACAAGAGAGAATCCAGCCATCATCCCTTGACAATGTCATTATCATTGATGGATCCCCTAGTTATCAACATCCTAGGGGTTAATGTTGACCAGAAACTGAACTGGACCAGCCATCTAAATATAGGTCAGAGGTGAAGCGACTCTATAGTGAGTAACTAACTAACTTCCTAAATCCCCAATATCTGTCCATCATCTGCAAGTCAGGAGTGTGATGGAATACTCCCCACTCCCCCTGGATGGGCGCAGCTCCAACAACACTCTAGAAGCTCAAAACCATCCAGGACAACGCAGCCCATTTGATTGGCACCACATCCACAAACATCCACTCAGTAACAGCTACCATTTACAAGATGCACTGCTGTCACTCACCAGGGCTCCTTTGATAGTCTCTATCACATCGAGGAACATAGGCACAGGTACATGGGAAATCGTTACTTGGAAGTTCCCCTCTAAGCCAGTCCCCGTCCTGACTTGGAAACGTAATGCTATTCTTTCAGTGTCACTGGCTCAGAATCCTGTGTGACAAAGCTGTCACTTTAAAAAGGTCATTTTGTCCTTGGGTTTTTCTCAAGGATTCGTAAAGGCAAAGATGCCGAAATGGCTGAGTAGGAGCCTAGTCTAACAATGGCAGGGGAGTGGACAGTTCTCCCATTTCAGGTTTTTTTTTTCTAGTTTGGTTTAATTGTAGCAGAGAAGCTGCTGCAGTGGAGAAAGGTTCCAAGCTTCAGCAGATGATTCCTGACTGGCTTTCTCTCCGAAATCTCTCCTGCCCATAAGGCCCTGAGTTTGAATTTGCCTTTTGCCAAGGCGTGTGTTTGTGGGATGTTACAACAATTGGAACAGCTCCTTAGTTAAGTTACGGTATCGAGACAGTTGGGTTTTCAAATAGTTATTATAAATTCTCTTTTGTTGGTGTTTCAACTGTAGTGTGTAAATTAATTCTGTTTTGCTTAAAGCCAAGTGGTTTGACCAGCTGCATCGCCCCTGGAATATTCACTTCAAATCTACCTTTATAAAAAAGAAAAGGTTAGGGTGGAGGCTGCCTTCTGAAAATATTTTGAGGGGGTCTGGCCTGGTCCATAACACCTGGAACTCCCTCCCTAATGGCACTCAACTTCAAGAACTGGTCCAAGAAGGCAGCTCATCACCACCATCTCTCTGACAATAAATGGCAGTGATTCCCACATCCTGTGAATGCAGTAAACTTCCACACAGAGGTGTATGAGACCCCTGCTCCATCTGACATAGGGCCATGGGAGGCTGGCTGATGGGATAATATTGAGGAAAGTTGTCTGACACTGCACGGTACAAGGGAAAGTTTACACTTTAAGCCTTACTATATCTTGACCATTTAGTGATCTGATCAGCACAGAAGGAAGTTTAGATTAGATAAGATTCCCTACAGTGTGGAAACAGGCCCTTCGGCCCAATAAGTCCACACCGACCCTCCGAAGAGCAACCTACCCAGACTCATTTCCCTCTGACTAATGTACCTAACACTACGGGCAATTTAGCATGGCCAATTCACCTAACCTGCACATTTTTGGATTGTGGGAGGAAACCAGAGCACTCGGAGGAAACCCACCCAGACACTGGGAGAATGTGCAAACTCCACACAGACAGTCGCCCGAGACTGGAATTGAACCTGGGTCCCCGGCGCTATGAGGCAGCAGTGCTAACCACTGAGCCGCCGTGCCGCCCTCTAACATGGCATCTAATCCAGGGTCTCCCACCCACTGAGTCATCAGTGAGGTGAGGGGCTGTGATTTTAGGATCACAAGATCTGAACCACAATCAGTCTTGATTGCACTGATTTCTAACAATCTCTACATTTGTGGGGATGGACGAGTTTTCATTCATTCTCCCAACACCCAATTCCTGGTCCCCCTGGGCAAGAGGGAAAAATGCGTGTTAATCCTGAAGGGAATGTACTTGCTGTCCTACCCAGACTCCCTGTCTCACTTCCTCTTCACCCCTGAAGCAGCCCTCAATCACAATGTCTTGCTGAGTAAAGAACGTTCTCTCTCTCTCCGCAGACTCGCTAAGAAGTCGTGGTTTGGAAACTTCATTAACCTGGACAAAGAGGAACAAATATTCGTTGTCATTAGAGACAAGCCTTTGAGCTCAATCAAAGCAGACATTGTGCACGCCTTCCTCTCAGTGAGACCCCAACTGTTTATTCTTCTGAAACCAGTTTGTTGATGTCTTGCATGTCTTGTTAGCTACGAAGAGTTCGGCCTCTTACTGTTGCTGTGCTCAGCAACGCCGAACAGGGAGGTGGGAGTATTGACACCAGGTCAAGGGGAGCTAGGGCTGGGGAGGGGGTGTGGGTCAGAGTTCACTAACTGGCGCTCACTGTGGTACTCTGGGAAGACCCCGAGTCAGCAGCAAGCACAGGAGGCCTCCTGATTTCTGACCCTGCCCCCTGGTGGATGTGACAGTCCTCCCGGGTGGGACTGTTCTCCTGGGAGACGGGGAAGCAGAGAGGAGATGTGATCGAGGTGTTTGAAGCTCTGGGGGATCTGGACAGAGCATTTCGGGAGAAAGTGTTCCCTTTGATGGAAGGGTTGAGAATAAGAAGGCGTCGATTTAAGGTACTTGGCAGAAGAACCAGTGGAGACATGAGGAGAAACAGCAGAGAGTGGGTGGGACCTGGAACGCAGTGCCTGAGACAGAGTCAGTCGAGGCCATTAAGGAGGGATTGGACTGTTACCTGAAAAGGAAGAATGTACAGGGTTACAAGGAGAAAGCAGGAGAGTGACACGAGGGGAAATGCATTTCCATAGGACCAGCACAACATCATGGCTGAATGGCCTCCTATGCTGTAACAATACTGTGAGAATTTGTCTCAATACCCTTGCTGTCAAAGAGAGAGGTTGGGGCAAATGCTTAATACAAGGCCCATGTTTCTCATCATCACCTTCGTCCTTGGTTGGGAAAGTGCACATGCAGGAAGCCAAACCCGGTTAGGATCAAAGGTCATATGTTCCACTGAGATCCCAGCCTGGTCTTTCTACCTCACCTGTACTCTTTGTTCATGGATCCATAGTGGGAGGAACAGGGAATGCTCTTCTAGAGTGGCCAACGTTTGTGAAGGAGGGCACTTTGATCCTGACTGGAAGGGTTGTGGTGCTGGTGACTGTAACGATGAGGGTTTAAGTGGCAGTGATAGTAACCATGAGTGTGGATTGAGGGGTACTAGCATCTACGAGGTGGGGAACGCCAAGCTTTCAAGCATTGCTTTTCTGAAAATCATGTCTCCATTGGTTCTTCTGCCAAGTACCTTAAATCGACGCCTTCTTATTCTCAACCCTTCCATCAAAGGGAACACTTTCAGAACACTGAACGTGAGACGTCTTGTAAATGTGGGTTATTTTGTATCATTATCTTGATTTAATTCAGGCTGTCTGTTCTCCCCACTGATAGAAGGCCTCTTGAAATCCCTTTCATTTAGCTTACCAGCCCAAGATGGCTGCACAATGCCTTCTATAGAGATGGCTGCCGTGCTTATCCCTGTGACGACAATCTAACACCATCTTGTGACTGATACCGGGAGTGCGGTGCACAAGTAACTTTAAAAGGACAGGACAAATTTAGTTCTGTCAAGAAATGTGGGACTGTAAGGCAAATTTTTAAAACTGTGTGGGTGTGAGTATGGTTGTATGGGGATGTGTGGGTTTAGTTGTGTGTGGGTCTGGGTGCGTGTGGATATGTATGTATGGGTAAGTGTATGTGGCGGGGGGGCGTAGGTGTGTGTATGTGTGGGTCTGGGTGGGTGTGAGTATGGAGGTTTGTGGCTAAGTTTGTTAAGTCTGCGTTTGTGAAGATATGTGGATATGGATGTATGTGGGTAGGTGT
>NC_057748.1:10102703-10148381 GCF_004010195.1 Chiloscyllium plagiosum | reverse complement strand
TGTGTGAGTCTGGGTGTGTGGGGGGGTCTGGGTGTGTGGGTAGGAGTGTGTATATGTGCGTCTGGGTATGTGTGGGTAGGTGTGTGTATGTGTGAATCTGAGTGTATGTAGGAAGGGGTGTGTATGTGTGAGTCTAGGTGGGTGTATGAGTCCGGGTAAGTGAGTCTGGGTGTGTGTAAGTGTGGGTTGTGTGTGTATGGGAGTTGGTGAGAGTATTGTGGTTTTGGAACCCTCTTGTGGGTCACATGACCCTCTTCTTCGACAGCAAGCTGGTGTTTGGCCGCCCTACCATCCACAAAATTCACTTCATCAAAGGAAGTGCCTCTGTGACAAGTTGCCAATTATCTCCAGACCATTATTGGGATGAAAGCCAGGAGAAAAGACAAGGAGGCATTAAAATAAAATCGCTTTATACAATGTCTTTTACCCTTCTTGTTTATGAATTCTGAAAGTATTGGAGATTGGATAAGAGATTCTTGATTGACTGTCAAGGATCATCTAATTGGATAAGAAAATGTAATTTTGCTTTCTGATTGGCTGTTGAGAGGATTGACATGCTGAGCAACCAATGGTGTGAGTGTAGGTGTAAGGTGATTGGAGGCAGGAAGTCATGTGATAGAAACTACCAGTAATACCAGGAGATGGCATTCCTTTGATGGAGCTGGGGTTCTCTGACCATGTTGCAAATGGTCAGACAGGACAACCCTAGGCCTATTCAAAAGGATGCCATCTCCTGGTATGGTCAAGGTTGGGAGTTGCTGGGTGGAAGGTAAGTTTCTCAGGGTGG
Source organism: Chiloscyllium plagiosum (assembly GCF_004010195.1). Lineage (NCBI taxonomy): Eukaryota > Metazoa > Chordata > Chondrichthyes > Orectolobiformes > Hemiscylliidae > Chiloscyllium > Chiloscyllium plagiosum. The sequence continues at coordinate 10,147,594 of NC_057748.1, read as the reverse complement.
ACAGTGCCAGCCCAATTCAGAGCACGGAAAAACCACGGCCTTCTGTTTGGTCTTGCATGTAAAGAGTGGCCACCTTTCTGTCTCAGGCCGGGCAGTGTTTTTGGTGCCAATCAGACCTTGCCTCCAGTAAGACATGGACTGGGTCCTTTGGGGAAGAAGGGAACTTAGGAAATAAGTTTCCAATGACTTTTACATTCTTCCAGATTCCCAGTTTGAGTCACAGCGTTATCTCTCAGACGAGTTTCCGTGCGGAGTACAAATCGGTTGGCGGTCCAACCGTCTTCCAGAAACCTGTGAAGTTCCAAGTGGATATCACGTATGCAGAAGGGAGTGAAGCACAGAAGGAGAATGGGATTTATTCTGTCACGTTCACATTAATGTCAGGTGAGAGACTTTGTAGCGTCTCCTAGCTAATGTCATCACTGTCATTTGCTGAGAAATTCTACTTAGGACTTTATTTTTGTTCTGAGGAAGGGTCTCTCGATCTGAAATGTTAACTCTGATTTCTCTCGGTAACCTTGATCCGGAGGTGCTGGTGTTGGGACTGGGGTGGACAGGGTCAGGTACCGACGAAGGGGCAGCACTCCAAAAGCTTCTGATTTCAAATGAACCTGTTGGACTATAACCTGGTGTCGTGTGACTGTTGACCTGATTTCTCTCCACAGACGCTGCCAGACCTGCTGAGCTTTTCCAGTAATTTCTGTTGTTGTTGTTGTTTTTTTGTCATGTGCGAAAGGCAGAACGGTCCTGTGAAAATGTCTCGAGAAGGGTTGGGGGGGGGTTTGGAACAGATTTCCCCTGGTTGATCCAGAGAGGGCTAAATGTTTCACTGGGCAAGGCCAGCATTTGTTGCCTGTCCCTCAATTGTTCTTGAAATGAGTGACTTGCGAGAGGGCAGTTAGGAGTCAACCACATTTACCAGGCTTTGGAGTAACGTGTAGGCTAGATCGGGTAAGGACAGCAGAGTTTCTCAAATTAGCGAACCAGCGTTCTCCCCGTGTCTGCGTGGGTTTCCTCCGGGTGCTCCGGTTTCCTCCCACAGTCCAAAGATGTGCAGGTCAGGTGAATTGGCCATGCTAAATTGCCCGTAGTGTTAGGTATGGGATAAATGTAGGGGTATGGGTGGGTTGCGCTTCAGCGGGGCGATGTGGACTTGTTGGGCTGAAGGGCCTGTTTCCACACTGTATGTAATCTAATCTAATCTAATCTTAAAGATGGCGTTTATTTTTACAACAGTTATGTTGTCACAGTCACTGTTACTGAGATTAGCTTTATATTCCATTTTCATTCATTGACTTTAAATTCCGTTAACTGTTCTAGAGTCACAGAGATGTACAGCATGGAAACAGACCCTTCAAATATTGTGTGCAGTTCTGGTCTCCTTCCTATTGGAAAGATGTTGTGAAACTTGAAAGGGTTCAGAAAAGATTTACAAGGATGTTGCCAGGGTTGGAGGATCTGAGCTACAGGGAGAGGCTGAACAGGCTGGGGCTGTTTTCCCTGGAGTGGCAGAGGCTGAGGGGTGACCTTATAGAGGTTTACAAAATTGAGGGCCATGGATGGGGTAAATAGGCAAAGTCTTTTCCCTGGGGTTGGGGAGTCCAGAACTAGAGGGCATAGGTTTAGAGTAAGAGGGGAAAGATATAAAAGAGACCTAAGGGGCAACTTTTTCACAGAGGGTGGTACGTGTATGGAATGAGCTGCCAGAGGAAGTGGTGGAGGCTGGTACAATTACAACATTTAAGAGGCATTTGGATGGGTATATGAATAGGAAGGGTTTGGAGGGATATAGGCCGGGCGCTGGCAGATGGGACGAGATTGGATTGGGATATCTGGTCGGCATGGACGGGTTGTTGCGGCAGGATTTGAACTCATGACCCAGAGAATTGGCCTGGGCCTCTGAATTTGTGGTCTAGTGACATCTTCACCCTAGCACCACCTCCCCCACCCCCAATGCAGGTGCCAGCTTGTAATCTCCTGAGGTCAGATGAATGAGTGGGTGATCTGATTTAGGGGTTTACGACATTAAACAAATGTAGATTCAGCGAAACTGTGTCAGAGGTCCAACAAGAAGGTGACAATCGCAGCCGGAATATCTGGGCAGGTCGTGAAGAAAGCAGGTTCGCTAACACAAAGAGAAGGAGAAATACACTCCTGGAAAAGGCTCTGGGCGGGAGTTGGAACTTGCAGAGAAAAATGCCAATTGCATATTGTGGGAGTGCATGGGCAAGTCGGGCTGAAGGGCCTGTTTCAAATTAGAATTAGCTTTTATTATCACATACTCAAGTACAGGAGTACAGTGAAAAGTTTACAATGTCACCATATGCTGTTCCCTCTTAGGTACAAATCTTGTAAAGATTTGTAAAATAGATGTGGTACAAAAATAGAGAAATAAAGAAAAAAGGTCAGAAGTTCTACATCACAGTTCTTCGTAGAAAATAAAGAAATAAAGTCAAAAGCTAAGCATTCCAGTTCTTGTTTCCGTACTGTATATTCTGACTGGAATCACCTACAGATTGGGTCAGGGAGAAAATGCAACTCTGATTGCTCTGATGAAGAGTCCTCCAGACTCAAAACGTTAACTTGTTCTCTCCTTCTCCACGGATGCTGTTTAACCTGCTGTGATCTCCAGCATTTTCAGTTTTCACTCCAGGTTCCAGCATCTGCAGTAATTTGCTCCAAGAAAATGCAACCTCTCATCCCCACAGCTGCAAGACACCGAGTCATAGAGATGTACAGCACGGAAACACATCCTTCAGTCCAACTCGTCCAGGCCGACCAAATATCTTAAATAAATCTAGTCCCATTTGCTAGTATTTGGCCCATATCCCTCTAAACCCTTCCTATTCATATACCTATCCAGATGGGCGGCACGGTGGCACAGTGGTTAGCACTGCTGCCTCACAGCGCCAGAGACCCGGGGACTTATTGGGCCGAAGGGCCTGTTTCCACACTGTAATGTAATGTAATCTAATCTCATCTAAAATGTTGTAATTGTACCAGCCTCCACCTCTTCCTCTGGCAGCTCATTCCATACACACAGCACCCTCTGGGTGAAAAAGTTGCTCCTTAGGTCCCTTTTATATCTTTTCCCTCTCACCATAAACCTATGCCCTCTAGTTTTGGACTCACCCATCCCAGGGAAAAGGACTATTCACCCTATCCACACCCGTCATGATTTTATAAACCTCTATAAGGTTACCCCTCTGCACCTGATGGACCAGCGAAAACAGGTCTAGCTTATTCAGCCTCTCCCTGCAGCCCAAACCCTCCAACCCTGGCAACATCCTTGTAAACTTTTCTGACTCCTTTCAAGTTTCACATAATCTTGCCTATAGCAGGGAGACCAGAATTGCACACAATATTCCAAAAGTGACTGAACCAATGGCCTGTACAGCCACAAGATGATTTCCCAACTCCTACACTCAATGCTCTGACCAGTAAGGGAAAACATACCAAACGCCTTCTTCACTATCCTATCTAACTGCATCTCCACTTTCAAGAAACTATGAACCTGCACTCCAAGGTCTCTTTGTTCAGCATCATTCCCTCGAGCCTTACCATTAAGTATATAAGTCCTGCCCTGATTTGTCTTTTCAAAATGCAGCACCTCACATTTATCTAAACTTCATCTGTGACTCCTCGGCCCATTGGCCAATCTAATCAAAGTCCTGTTGTAATCTGAGGAAACATTCTTCGCTGTCCACTACGCTTCCAATTTTGGTGTCATCTGCAAACTTACTAACTGTACCTCCTATGTTCACATCAAAATCATTTATATAAATGACAAAAAGCAGTGGGCCCAGCACCAATCCTGTAGCACACTAATAGTCACTGATCTCCAGCCTGGAAAGCAACCCTCCCACCGCCACCCTCTGTCTTCTACCTTTGAGCCAGTTCTGTATCCAAATGGCTAGTTCTCCCTGTTACCGTGTGATCTAACCTTGCTAACAGTTTCCAATGAGGAACCTTGTCAAATACCTTACTGAAGGCCCTCATCAATCCTCTTCGTTACTCAGCTTGAGTGAATTAAATGCAGCAATCCAGTGAATCCCATCATCCTGTTGTCTTTGTCTCACAAAGGTCCAGATTTATTCAAATCACAAATGGCTTCAGTGGGATTCATACAACATAGAACAGTATAGCGCAGAACAGTCCCTTTGGCTCTCAATGTTGCACTAACCAACTTGTATCTGGTATCTAGGGCAGGGCCTTAATCGCTGTACATACAATATTCACAGCTAACAGGCTGTTTGTCTCCACCAGGGCCCAGTCGCAGGTTTAAGAGAGTTGTGGAAACAATCCAGGCACAATTATTAAGTGCCCACGATCAACCCTTGGTTCAGGCACTTGCAGGTAGGTAATCCATATTTTCATAATTGTGTTTGTTTGCTGTGTGCAAACTAGTTGTTTTGGGAATGTGATCTGCAAAGGAACAGTGGGATATCAGTTGAAGACAGTTAGCAAGGCTGGGATAATGTAAAGGAGTCTACTAGTGACAGTGAATTACACAGAGTGTGTTAGGCATGTGTGCTGAACTGCTGCAGATTTACTCTCTCAGAGGAACGTCCCAGCTGGGAAAGACTAGATGGAACAGAAACTGAGAACTGAATGGAAACATTGACAACAGGGAGAGCCTGATGATTCATTTTTAATGTAGTTGTGCCTGCCACATTAATGATCTTAATGGAGTTTACAGGCATTGTTCAGTGTACCAGTTGGGACTGTATCAGAACAGTGCACTCAAAAGAGTTCAAAAGCTCCCCCAACTGAACCAGCAAAATGTCCCAGATGAGTTACCCCTGTCCTGTTTCATTGTCATCCAGACAACCATGTCTACTTACATTTACATAGCACCTGTGTGGTAATAAACCTTCCCAAAGCTCTTCAGGACCATTAGAATGCCGAATCTGACACCAAGCTGGTAAGCTTTAATCAAAGGAGCCGTTTTAGGCAGCAGTGTATTTCCTGCCAATGCCCCTGAACAGGAACTAGGTGCTGGAGAGGAGATTATTGTGCCCTCCCATTGACCTGAGCTGGGGGGTAATGTGCACTGTTTTTGCCTCTGCCTCACCACTCTGATAACCTCAGAGTGTCCATCTGGCCACACCCATCAGCACTGCCCTTGATGCCTGACTTCGTAGTTTGTTTAGAGAGTGGGGCGGTGAGTGAGGAGGTGGATGAGACACCGAGAGCTATTTCTGAGCGCTCTCTTTGTGAAAGGCTTTGCGACTCAAATCAGGAGCACTGGGCTGCCTCGATGTAATAAAACTGAAGGATGATGTGATTATCCCAAATCTTACGGTGCTGGTGGGTGTGACATGGTGTGTATAGGTGCTGTGACTGCATAGACCGTGAGAGAACTCTGTCCCCATCCTCCTCCCTACAGCTGAGTAGGAAATCAAGTACCTTTTTAAGGAGCATTCCTGTGGAGGTAGGGGAGAGAGAGTTAGAGAGATGCTGTACCAACCTTCAGTGTGGTACAGCATCAAAAACTGGGTTATAAATCACAAAAAGTTGTTTTGCAGGTACAACAGGTAATTAAAAAGGTAAATGGAATATTGTCCTTCATTGCTAGATGGATGGAGTTTAAAAACTGGGAGGTTTTGCTGCAGCTGTATAGAGTGCTGGTGAGGCTACACCTGTGTACAGGTTTGGTCCTCTTGAGAAAGGATGTACTGGCATTGGAGGGGGTACAGAGGAGGTTCACTGGGTTGATTCTAGAGTTGAGGGGATTGGCTCATGAGGAGAGATTAAGTAGACTGGGACTATACTCATTGGAATTGAGAAGAATGAGGTGGGGTGGGGTGATCATATAGAAACATATCAAATTATGAAGGGAATAGATAAGACAGAAGCAGGGAGGTTGTTTCCACTGGCAGGTGGATCTAGAACGAGGGGACACAGCCTCAACATGAGGGAGCAGGTTTCGGACTGAGTTCAGGTGGAACTTCTTCACCCAAAGGGTTGTGAATATGTGGAATTCCCTGCCCAGTGAAGCAGTTGAGGCTACCTCATTGAATGTTTTTAAGGCAAAGATGGTTAGATTTTTGAACAGTAAAGGAATTAAGGGTTATGGTGAGAGGGCGGGTAAGTGGAGCTGAGTCCATGTAAAGATCAGCCATGATCTTATTGAATGGTTGAACAGGCTCGATGGGCCTGCTCCTAGTTCTTATGTTCTCAGGAGGCCAGAGCGAGAAGGAATGGGGTCTAGAGGAGAATAGAGAGATGAAGAAGGTTGGGGGTGGGGTTGGGTTGGTGTTTGTGGGGAGTGCTGGCGGCAAGGATATGGAGGGTGTTAATATCAAAATCATGATGTTTCTTAACTGGGAGCCCCTGTGTAACTCTGGGGTCATCTATGAATGCAACTTGGTGTGAAGTAGGTGACAGGCAAGAACGGGTGTGAGTAAGGGTCACAAACACAAGCTGCTGGAAAAGCTCAGCAGGTCTGGCAGCATCTGTCGAGAGAAATCCGAGTTAACGTTTCGGGTTGAGTGACCTTTTCCTCAGACCTGGCCACCCTCAACCTGAAATGTTATCTCTGCTTTCTCTCTTCACAGACCTGCTGAGCTTCTCCAGCAATTCCTATTTTGGTTTCAGATTTGCAACATCTGCAGTTCTTTGTTTTATTACAGCGAAAGGAAAGGACCTGGTAGGGTGGAGAGCGAGGGAGCTTAAATGACAGAACATTGCATGGGACAAAATCTAAAAGGAGTGACATTGAGTGACAGGGTGTCTAGATGAAGTGTAAACAATAGGACAGGAGCAGTCTGAATGCAAAGTCAGGAAGTAAAGAAATAAAAGTAAAAATAAAGTGGAGGAAAAAAGGACAGAATTTAATTTTTTTTGAAGTGTGAGTTTGTAGAATGCTGTAAAATGTCTGATTGGAAAATGAGGTGCATTTCCTCAAACTTGCATTGACGTTCAGTGGGTGGCATGGTGGCTCAGTGGTTAGCACTGCTGCTTTATAGCGCCAGGGACCTGGGTTTGATTCCAGCCTCGGGTGACTGTCTATGTGGAGTTTGCACATTCTGTATGGGTCTGCATGGGTTTCCTCCCACAGTCCAAAGATGTGCAGGTCAGGTGGATCGGCTGGGCTAAATTGTGCTGTGATGTCCAGGGATGTGCAGGCTAGGTGGGTTAGTGATGGGTGGGATCTGGATGGTATGCTGTACTGAGGGTTGGTGTGAACCTGATGGGCCGAATGACCTGCTTCCACACTGTAGGGATTCTGTGATTCATTGGAACACCACAGCAGGTCAAGGACAGAAGGGTCAGAGTGGGAAGAAGGTAGAGAATCGAAATGACAGCCAATCTTATCTTTCGCTTTCTCTGCCTGTTTTGTTTTAATAGATGAAAAGAACGGCCAATTTAGCCATCCTTCAGGAACTCCAATCCGAGGCGCCCAAAGCATGCCCAGAGCGTGGAACGATTCAGAGTCCGTGGAGCATTTCAAACGAGGTGACTCCAAACATTCATCCTCCTTGAAAGAGAAACCCAAGCTTTTATCTTCCAATGGCACACAAAGTCAACCGTAATAAAAATCGAGCAAAAAAATAACAATTGGAAAATGAGGCATCTCACACAGTGTTTGTGAGGATGTAAATATCTTTAAACATGAAGGAAAAATGGAACGGAATATGACCTCTATAGTCCCATTTCATTTTATTATTTAAAGATTTAAGGGCCACTACCTGAGGTGTGGGCCTCTGCCTTCTGAGTTGACTTACCCATGATGCTCATATTTGCTTCAGGAAATCATGGGACCTGTTTCCACAGTAACCGTATTCAACCCAGTATATCAGCAGACTGATGGTTTCGAGGCTTTTATGTCTCTACAAACCTTCCCCATGCAAACTCCACGCACCCTCCCACTGGAAGAAGGGAATGTGGGTCGCGAGTGAAAACCGCTTCCCGCTCAGATCCAAAGCGGATCCAGCCAGGAAATTTAGCGGAATCCTCGTCCGGTTTGCATCCAGCACTTTGTAGCCTTGTGGATCGGATCGGTTCACATGACAGTCAAAGGAAAAGCGAGTACTTTTATACAGTTATTTCCCACTTTATTGTCGACACAACGGGCTGCTTGAACTAGTCCTGTTTTATGCAAATATCGCCCACACAAGAGGCTTCAACAGCGACTTATAGGATACAGCGCAACCGAAGCACAAACCATCATTCAATACTACTATTAATTCAACGGCTTTGAAAGTTCAAGTAAAAATTCTCTTTTGAAAACTCATGAAATATTTCAACAGTTAACCGCCGTCTCCATCCCTGACTTTGCGTCACTGTTTGTGGAGAAACTCACTCCCAGAACGTTGTGTTTATGTCATTGTACAGGCGGCAACTTTACTTTCTGCTCTGCTTCTGCCACGATTGTGGACAAGCTTCCCATTACAAGTGAACCCGGGGTGCCTCTGTTATTTATGATACAGTGATGGCTATGTGCTGCAGCTCAGCATTCCGAATGTCTTTAGAGTACAGACTGTTTATATTGGAACATTAGGCCTCATCTCTGGCCTCTTTTGTGTTCTGGACCAGAATGTAAGAATATGGTGACAAAGCACAGGAATTGGGGCTAGAAATGAGTTTGGTCTCATACGATGATTAGGATCAGGAGGTGGCCATTCAGCTCCCTGTCCTGCCATTCATTTAGATCACCTCTTCCAACTTGGGAGCTCCAGGAGGCTTTTTTAACATCCTGTTCCAACATACGAGGGTTAGAACTGGACTGAGAGAAATGTGCAGGGACATGGCGAGCTAGAGACCAAAACAGGCGAAGATATGGGCAATGATTTTAACTCTTCCCATCTGGCAGGTTACAGGTAGCATTACATCAGATTTATACATTTATTCATCTTCCTTCAAGACAGGAATTATAAAAATCCAGCCAAAATTGTCAAAAGTATCAACCAAGGAATGCAGAGATCACCTTCCATTGAGTCGGAAGCAAGAAGTTTAATATATAGTCACTTGATTATAAAGCACTTGCTGAAAAGGGAGACATTTTGCTAAAGCCTTTCATCTTGCATAACCGCAACAATTTCTCATACAGGCGAAAAGGGTACTGATTGGTTGGGGTAGTGCCATGGAGAAAGCAGCTGAAAGCAAGCTTCAGGGGAATTCAGAAACAGTACAAGACTTGAACAAATTCCTTTTGTTTGCAGAGAACAGGGCCGTGTGCATCAATGTACATCACTTCGGAAGAAGAAAAAAATTCAATTGGCCAATCGGTTTGTTTTCTTGTCATTTTAATTGTTATCGTTTGAAATTTGGCATTCATGTGTTTGCCCTGATGAGTGCAAGATGAAAAGCATTGGCAACATATCTCTTTCCAGCTTTAACACAAGTACATACAAAATTTCTACCTGTCTCTATGGTTGAGCACCTATATAATTGCTGCTTCAGTAGATGAGAATTATGAGAGACCAGCACAAGTTAAGAGTCTTTCATAATTAAGAGACTTTGTCATCTTCATTGCAACCAAAATTACAAATAGGCTGGCATCCTGCAGATGGAATTTTAAGAAAAAAGCTCTCCCAAATAGTGTACTTAGATGTAGAAATGTATAATCTGGCACCTCTTTACACCATCATACCCCATCCCCACCTCATCACAAGTAGGATTTGCTGAGTGAGCACAAAACCCATGGAAAAATTAAATTACTTGAAAATTGTTCCCTATGACAATGTGATGTGGATTTTGGTGTTTACTGGGGAGGGTTTGGTGTCTGGTTACCCAGTAACATTTTCAAGTGTACCTGACTTACCAGAGCCTCAGTAATGAAGTCAGCTGTTCTTGTCCACACTCTTCGACTCTCCAGCATCTACAGTCCTCACTTTCTCTTGTTCTCGTCCTCCAATCCAATTGCTTTGTCCAGCAAGATTACGGGCTAGCTACCAAAAACATTTTGATCCCCTTACTAGCATTCCTGAGCTAATGACTGTACAGAGATTACTGAAATTGACCAGCGATTTGTAACTGATAGGACAGAGAGAATGTTAGGATGGGGTGAAGAGAGGCAGTCTCAGCACTGCTCAGTACTACGATCACAAGATTAGTGTGTGCTGATGACCTGGCAGATTTTCAGCTGAAAACTGAAGGTGGCCTACAAAAAAAATTTTTAATGAGGGCAACCATTTGGCCATCAAGCTAATTATTCCACAGCACCCTCCTCCCCATAACAATCATCTTTTAAATGACTCTGGCCTCCTTAACAGGCCATCTATTAGATTTTGCAAAGGGTGGCTAACACCTTGTGCCTCAACCAATTTTTCCCAATAGCAAAAAAGCATCCTCTCCTCCTTTTATGTTTTGCCTCCTATTGGTAGAACCTGTGGAAAATGGCTGACAGAAATCAAAGAAAAGCAGATGTGCACAATTGTGTTTAACAAATCTCTCATTTGTGAAAACAAAATAAGAGTATCAAAATATAATTGCTCAGTAATACAGAACTGGTGTGTTGCTGAACGGAACATTGTTATTGAAGCTCTCTCTCGATGTGGAGGTTCTGGTGTTGGACTGGGGTGGACAAGGTCTGAAGTCAGTCCTGACAAAGGGGCAACGCTTCCAAAGCTTGTGATTTCAAATAAACCTGTTGGACTATAACCTGGTGTCATCTGACTTCTGAGCCTGTCTGTCTTGCACTCATCAGATCAGATACAAGAATACCAAATTTCAAAGGGAGCAATCATTTCTACTGAATGAAAGAAAGGACCGAAATGGGTCAAGGCATTATCACAGAAAAGCTTTTGCAGCTTGTCTCCTCTTTAAGCAACCATCAACATAGTTAGGTTATAGCAAGTAAAAGTGAGCCCCTCTCACATTATACCCCTTAATTGAGGTGAACAGGGACAAGGGGTGTACTGCAAGTACTCTAGGCTGGATAGACAAAGCCTTCATGCTGTCTGCCACCAATATTTCTTTCCTAGCCCCTTTCCTGATCATAGTTCCTGTATGTTGAACTCCTGTATGTACACAATGTCCAAGTGTTTGTGTGTATTTTTTTATGTTGATAATATGCAGTAAAGCTGAATGTACTGTATATCCAGTCCACAGATTATTTCTCCGTACAGAACTCAAAGAATTCAAGTTTGCTATGGACGATTCCAGAATCAGCAGGATGCTTACATGCAAGGTGGGGTTTTTCTCCCCATTCGCCACATGTTTTATTTGATGCCAATATAATACTTCCTCATCAACTGAACAAACTTGTAAATTTGTATATGAATTTAGTGGGCTAGTTTAAATTAACAAATAAAAGTCATATACGAGAAATAAGTCAGTCTTTCAATTAGTTTTTTTCCCCCACACAAACCATAAATTTACACAAAAGATGCAAAATCTGACATTAGTAAGGCAAAATCTCAGACTACATGCATAATTGTCCTTGCACCAAGACACCAGATACAGCCAACTGAGACTGGAAAATCCCAGATTTGTTCCTTAGCCTGTGCAGAAATTGGGTTGTTTCAATGTGCTGTTACCATTGCCCTCAGCACCACTGGGTCTTTTGGGGAAATCTGGAGTCAAAGATGTTGTGCGCTTGAGAGAGGTGAGCATTGCTGAACCCAACTCGGTCATCAACAGGCCAAATCCACTGTCTGGACATACACCTTTTTAAAAACTCATTGACCAAAGTGCAGGGGGACTGGTGTCTGTAAAATAATGGCATATTCAGGCGGAGGAGGAAAGATGGAGTAAGATTTGTTTTGCTTCTGGCCAAAGAAAAAAATAGTGTGACTATTAAGTAAATGTGTATCCTTCATACAGGAGGACAGTTGCTTTCAGAAAGAGAAAAAGCTGAATGGATCTCCTGCGATTTTATAACCATGAAAGCAATGTTAGATGATATTCTGCTGCATCTCTTTATGGACAATGACCAATCATTAAGTATAACACAGGATGAAGTCAATAACTGACATGGTCATTTTGGATACCTAACAAAATGCAGGCATATATACAAATAAGTTTTAAAATATAAAAGCTGAAAAAAATGGAAGAAGCCATACACAATGTTAAAATTATTCTTTTTATTTTTCAGTTTTCTTATGAGACGCAATGTATGATCTTAAGAGTTATATTACATCCAGTATTAATAGACTACCTTGGGCTTTCTGTAAATTAACTCATCATAGCAATAAGCTAGCACCATCAGTGCAGTTATGAGTTGAAGCCAAAGCATGCCTTTTGATCTGGCACTGTCTCTATGTAAGTTTCCTGTCAGCAAGTCTCTGAGTGCACTCACACTGGAGGACCCCACACTGTCTGTTCACACTGATCCCAAGCCTAAGGCTTCCTAACAATGGTGAAATAAATCTAAAAGTCTATAAGCAATCAAATTATACGAAAGACAACTGGTGTGCAATTTGTCTTGGTGTCTCATTTCAATTCATCACACCTGGCAATACCTCAGGCATCCTCATTACAAGCTCAGAAGTAGCATAGATATGCAAGTTCAGAGATGAGATGATGCAAAAAGAAATCATTGCCAATACTCTTCCATCACTCCAGCCATGGAGATCGAGGAGTCTTCCCCACAGTAAACCCAAAACTCTTTGCTTTCTTTGGAATGAGGTAAGTTCTGTCTTGTAATCACACCAAATGGCTAAGCTTATACCCTAAAAGTCAAGCAGTTGTGTTCCAGTCCACTAGCCTAGGTGTGAACCTTCTAGAGAACATACACATCTGCTCAATAATTTGATATTTATAAAAAAAATAAAATCCTACCTATGCCACCTCAAAAAAAGGATGACATAGCTTCAGAATGAGAGAGATGGAGAGAGAGAGAGACTGGCTTCATTGTCACTCAAACACATCAGCGCAGTCCAACATTACCTTCAACCCTGATATGTTACAGGTAACTAATGCACGTGATCACTCCTGCTACTTGGTCAACACTGAGTTCTGTCACCAATCATTACTACACATTTTTCTCAAGATCTTTGCATACAAAAAAAAAATCAAAAACAGTAATATGGACGTCCTGCAATGAATAACACAATGTACAGTGGACACATTAGGGAGTGATAAATCTGGATGTTAAAATAAATTCAGTGGCATCAGGCAATACAACTCATTCATACTTGTAACTCTCATGAATTCAGCCCAGAGATGCCTCCTTGGTTTGCAAATCCCTCACTCCCAATCATACAGGCACAGTTTCTATAAATGACAAGGGACATGTCATATTTCTAATTATCGAGTCCCCGAACCATATTCACAAAAATAGTTTGGCATTGTAACTACCCAAACCGCAAATCCTTTCTTTATTCAGATGTAGGCAGTTCCTTTCTTCTCCACACCATCTCTTTGAGCTTACTGCTGTCTCATGTATCAGGACAGGGACCACGTGTAATGCTCAGTAACATTTGTCCTGAGCCAGTCTTTGTAGGTTTGCAAGATCCAGAGATCCTGAATAGGGTTGGTCTCTTGGGCATCAAAGAATTAAAACCAGCATTGTTGTCTCCAACTCTAGACCCACAAGCATCCTGAACGCCATGCCCATCTACTCCTAGTTTGCTCAGAAAAGAGTGCTCAGCAGAGAGACAGAGAAATTCCTGTAGAGTAAACATGCCAAATTTGACCCCACCAATTGAATACTCATTTAAATGGAGAAGAACATTGGTGCTATCTGGTGCTCCAAGCCACCAGCTAGTCACTCTAAGCAGTGTTGATACAACCTATGTTCTGCTCCAGTTAACAAAAGAAACACAAACTGCCAAAAATAAATAGTATTTGCACTGACAGAAGAAACAAACAAAAATCAAATCCTCTAACTGCTCGTGAAACTTTTAAATATTTTATAACTTTTGCACAGACCACCTTACTGTGAAGTAAATCAGCAAGTTAATAAAAATCAATTATTTAATAAATGTCTTTAAGTATATTGCCTTGTTTCAATCATTAAAAATTAGACCCAGAAACTCTGGCACCTCATAAACCCAGTCGACTTCACATGTCACTGACAGATTGTACCAACGGCGCCACTGAATCAGACTAGTTTTACAAGCAGGCATTCCCCCACTAACCCCGTACCTCCTTTCAAACTCTGTGGCCTTTACTGTAAAATTACACATTTCAAGTTGTTACCAGCTGTGCTCTAAAATCCAAAGCAGAGATAGTTGAAATCATAACTGATTTGATAGTGGTCAACAGTGTTCATATCCTACCATTCCTTCCTTCCCTGGCGGAATTAATCCTGACTGGGGTATACTCCTACCCCTACTGTCATGGAGAACAATAAAACACTTGAATTATAGCTATTGAAAACTTTAAAAGTGCAAACATCTGAAAAAAAAACAATAATCCATGGGCACTCGAGTTATAGCTAGTAGGCAAAATCTGTGTATTACTTACTCTGCTCTCCATAATTTATTGTCAGTCACAAACTAACAAAAGCAATGGAACAACTCTCAAAAGGTATTATAATTATCTGGTGTCACAGTGATCTCTGTGAAATTCCACAAATATAGCTAGCATTCATTTCCAGTTCTTAAAAAGCTTCCATTAAAGAGACCCGAGAAAAAAATTTTTTACAAATTGCAGTGTGGTAAAACTTTTGCTTGATGATGGGAAAAGGAGAAAATAAACAGAACCTCATTAGAGGTCACACTAACCAGTCCACTACAAATAAGATTCTTAAATTGGTTTCAGAATTAAAGATCTCTGAAAAATACAGGACAAATACCAAAATCTTGAGGAAACCTCTCATGACCCAACTTTTCTTTGGCCTTAGCAATTTCATGCTAGCACAGCAGGAAAACACTGGCAGGCCAGTAGATGTGTTTTATTCAGTAGTCTTGTGGTCGTATCCCTATATAGAAGAAGATTAAAAGTATTAATGCGAGCAATGGAAAGGGGAGAAGAGCCACAGTCTATAGAGTTTCACTACTTAAACCACTGTTTTCCATTAATCACATTTCCTACCACCTTCCAAACGATATAATCTCATTGCTACCAAAAGAGAGTGAGCAAGAACCTCCATCTGTGATGCTGTTTTCATTCTATCATGCTAAAACTTATATTGGCTCCAAAGGGCAAAACACAGTAAAACTCTCATAAATAACAAGATGACTTAAACCCATAAGCACAAGCAGGAGGTGATTCATACCCACAATTCTAATATCATCTGTGGAAATATTTTCACCTATCCCACCAAGCCAAGTCAGTAGTGTAATATGTTAATGCTAAAATTAAAGATTTAGAATTGATAGTAGTCTTAATCCTGCCCCATCAACATGGACTACAGTGCAAACCAGCCCTAATTCAATCCTGTCTAATAATTGCACTCTGTGGAAAATGGAAAACTGCCATATTGCTGTAGTTTTTCCCACGACTGGGGCTGAAGTATGTTATCGAGACAGGGGAGAGGGGATATTACTCTGCAACAAGTACATGCTATTATCGTGTACCTGAGCCGACAATGGAAAGTGTTCTGTTCCTAGGATGGGTTCCTTTCATCTGACGAGCAGGAAAACCCAATGCTTGCGTGAGCCAAATATATACCAGTTTTAGGGAACATTCAAATCACCATGGGTACTTTTCTTTGAGACTGAGTGAGCGCAGGGCCACTTCTAAACTCACCAATAATTCAAAGAATGCATGCAGGATGTATAACAAGTTGCACGTCATGAAGGTATCTCAGACCCACTAAGATCATTAAATCTTCAATAAAGCTCATTTAATGGCACTAGAAAAAGAGGGAGCAGTAGGGAAAGGGGAAAAGAGTAAAGCAAAAACCGTCTCCAATTCACTTACAAATATACTCCAGGAATTGTCAATAATGAAAGAAATAAAACAAACCTACATGCACACTACAGAAGCCTTTATCTGTTCTATCCCATTAGGCATTTCGCCAAAAGAACTTTCTGATCCCATTTCTCCTGCCTGCACAATTATGGCATTCAGGGCACTGACCATGCCAGACTAAGAGAGTGGTAAGTGAGCACCTAAACGGATACTTCGGATGTGACAGTGCATAGTGTTAGTTATTTCCTGAACACTGACAGATCCATAACTGGCAGCGAGCAAGTTATGAGAATCTTCCGCAGAAGTGGAAAAAAAAACTCATGACTTGCTGTCACTGGCGGTCTGAAGTCGGTGGGGGTTGGGGGTGGCGGGGGAGAGAAAATTGACACCTTTTCATTAGATAAAAGTTAATAGTCAGTGAGGCGGTCAGAAAGGATAACTGCTGTATGGGTAGGGATTTCAACACAGTCACCACTTTGGGCCACTTGGTATCACTGATCTGTTGGTCACATATTTCTTCAACGTTGCCATGGGCAACATGATTCCTTAAGTTATTATTCTTTCCACTAAAGAAAATATTTCTAATATCCATGAGATGCACTGGCCGCCTGGTTCATCTGTGGTTCACATGGTTCTGGGGCTGCGGTGTACCACAGAGGAGAACATCTGTTAAGTCCCTCATCACAGCCATTTCCTTGGGGTCGATGAGATTAAACTCTCTGACAAAGATCAGAAAGTGCGTGTACACGGTATTGAGATGTGGGTACAGTTCAAGGGCCACAACTTCCTTGAAGTGAGCACAGTAGATATGAGCAAGAACATGGAAGAGGTAGCGGCTGATCTTCTGGACGAGTGATTCAAAAGAACTCGGGAAGTCTTTACCTGTTGGTAAAATGGGAGATCAATCAACTTCGCTAGAGCAAGAGCAATGATCCTATATATACCTGGACAATCAATGCAGACACAAAACAGATTAATGACGCAGCTGAGAATTTTCAAAATTTTGTCCAGCATTCAACTGTTGTATGAGGAAGAGAACAAAGTCAAATTTATCCTCTTTTCATTCGATGTGAACTAAGAAAGCAGGTTGAGCTGTTTAAAAACAGTAAATGTTGGACTTCTCATCCAAGTTGCTGATCCAACATCAGCAATTGATAAGGTTAATTATTACAAGGATCACTACTACACTAAACATGTCTGGGTTCATTCCAGTTGTTATAATATTCATTTGCCAAGTAATCATTTGGGAATGAAAATCAGAGAATTAGTCGAGTTTGCACCAATTCATTAACAAAGATTGTAGGTATATGTAAACAGACCTGTTTGCAAACAAGTGTGCTGTTGGAGTCTAGAATTGGTAACGGGCAGAAATCTTGTCACACATGCTGAACACCTCTTAAGTATATTTGAAAAACTCACCATACTTAGTAGGGAAGATTTCCTCATCAGTCAATAGTTTTTGGATGTGCGTCATCACTAGGTCAATGTACTGTGGTGCAGTACACTTTATTTTCTTCCCTCGTTCATCTATCCAGAAGTATTGACTGCAAACAGATTATAGGTGACAGGATAAGCAACATGGACTCCTACAATGTGTCTACGTGGCCAGGATCTGTGAGCATCCATAATCTATTCAACATTAAAGGCCACTGCAACAAACTCTCGCCTATCCTAGCATATTTAGGAACACAGGAGAAGTCCTTTGAGCCTACTCCAAGACATGGAATGGCCAGATTGCATTAAAAGGCTAGACACGCTGGCCCTATATCATCCAGCCTTCAGAAGAGTCAAAGGTAACTTAATTGAAATATATAAGAATCCTGAGGGGAGTTGACTGGGTGGATGTCAAAAGGATACAGCCACTTGCAGGAGAATCTAGAATGAAGGATCTAAACTGGGGTCAAAAATGAAGGCCTGCCCATTTAAGACAGTGAAGAAACATTTTTCTCTCAGAGGGTTGAGAGTCTTTCAATTCTCTTCCTCAAAAGGCAGTGGATGCCATATCTTTAAGTATTCTTCAGGTTGAGGTAGATCGATTCTTAATTAGGATAGGGATGAAAGGTTATCAGCGATATGCAAGAATGCAGAATTGAGGTCAAAGTCATATCACCCATGATCTTAGTGAATGGTAGAGCAGGCTCAAAGGGACAAGTGACAGCCACTTGATTGAATTACAGCTCATCTGTACCTCAACTGCATTTAGTCTGAATCCTTTGATACCCTTAGCTAGTAAAGAACTGCCAATTGTAGTCCTGAAAACTTTCTAATAACCCAGTAAGTACAACCATTTGGGGGAAGTACGAATTTCCATTACTTTCTGCACAGAATTTAAGCATACATCATTGTACAGATGAAAATATGCTGCAATGATTAACAAAGCAAAATTACTGTTATACTTGCAGGAATATTCAATTCTTGAGGTCAGACAAAGCCATTTTAACTGCATGGACAGCTGGTTTGCGATGCAGAGTGCTGCCAATATGTGTTCAATTCCCATGTTGGCTGAGGTTCTTTCACTGTATATTCTGATCCAACTCTGTGTTGCCATCACCAAACTCAACAATAAAACCAGATAAACTGAGCATTGTTCACCAAGCATATTCTTCTCACTTCTGCCCACCCCCTTCCTCTCTGTGAAATGGGCGTGAAATGAGTTGGGCAGACGCAACTAGGTCCATCTAAGATACAGGTATGAAGTGGAATGCATTGTCGAAAACCTGCAACTTCCCTGTTATCAGATTATCATTCTTCACCTGAGGCAAAGTGACCTTTGGATTAAACTCACACTCAGGCATCTCTCTGCAATGTGACTGTGACAACTTTCACTGTATATTCTGATCGAACTCTGTGATGCTACCACCAAACTCAACAATAAAATCTGACAAACCGAACACAGTTCTCTAAGCAGATCCCTTCCATCTCTGGGACCTCCCTCCTCTCGGCAAGCTTTATATGAAATGGGTTGGGCAGATTCAACTCAGTTTTCCCTTTAATTCTCTCACTCTATGTGGAAATGGATCTGACTGCCATATTTCTTTGTGTTGTCTGTGGAGCTGGATGTTGAATATCTATGTAATGGACTCATCTGTGATTTTAACTGTCCTTAACGATGACACATTAACAAGTCATGTTGTTGTGGGGAGTTGTTCTGGATAAAATAAAAGAAGATCAAAATATATAGCATAAAACACAAACAAATACTTACACATTACATGCATTCATTACAGGACAGCTTTCTGCTGTGCAGAATTCAGAGATAGCACTGTACTGCAGATTTATGTGATTGAAGAATGTCATTGCTATCAAAACAAAAATAATAGTAAACAACAGAGAGACAATGTTATATTTTAAACAATATTTTGTAGAAACAAAGTTCTTACTTTACTTTCTTCCTCTCTAGGGCAGTGCACCCCGCACCACCACCTCTCTGCTCCACCCCACCCAGATTCCACTCTCTTTTCTTTTAGCAATATGGCTCATGGGCATCTACATCCCCAAGTCCCTCTTTTTATACATGGTTCTAGAGTGTCAGTGAACTTTTCAAACGAAAAGGAAATCACAACCAGCCTAGCTAGTCCTGGACTTCTTTTGAAGTCCAGCAGAATTCTTCTTCCTAATATAAGGGGTACTAAATTCAACCCTTACCACCAGCCAGGACGACACCAACTAACTTTACAAAGCCTGAGAATCAGACCTGGCACCTGGTCTGATTGGCTCAGTGCCACACTGCGTACAGTATTTATAATCCAGTAAACCATCCAAAGAACACAAGGTCAATTGTTGGAGCATTAATAATTTTCTGGGCTGTGTAAAGGTGCTCCAAGTCCAGAGGAAGATTTACAATGATACTGACAACTCTGTGGATTCAGTTTATACAATCTATTGGAGATTAATTTGAATGATTAGGTTGCAGTCAAGAATGAAGCACAACTCTTTAATGGAAGTGTTCATGATTGTACAAAACAACAGAATGGAAAATCAATACTCGACTTTAATGGCTTCTCTGCCTGAAGGAGGGAGCAGAGAGTTTCCTGTTCAGTTCTTGCTTAGCATAATCATGGAGGAAAGAATGCATTACTTGAACAGATTTCAAAACAGAAAAACACAGTTATTCTTTTACTAAGCCCTCTAGTGACTCAGTCAAGGCTGTGGTTCATTCAAGATACAGGTATGACTGAGGAATGCATTGTCTAAAAATGTCCTTTTATCAGATTAACAAAAACAAGAATTGCTTCATTCAGTCACAATAAGTCAGTATCCTGCTCACCACAAGTGTGTGAGCTACAAATGTGAATGGAAAGAGATTGCTTGTGAAAGAGAAGGCAAAAAGAAAGTGAAAGGAGGATAACAAACACCTGTGAATTCACAGCAAGTCAGTCACCGTAAAAAACAAAAAAAAAATATAGATTTCGTTTCACCGAGATCCCCATCCGAAATGGTTGCAAGCTGTACTTCTGAAACATCAACCTACGACACGGGCAGATGTGATGTATGTCAGTAGCAGTTATTTCTTGATTTTTTTGAAACTTTCATTTATTGTGTTTTATTTTATCATTGTGACAAAGAGGCAAGTGAGCAACACGATAATGTATAGAACAACAACTTGCTGGGAAGTTATTTCCTTAATGTTTAACACCTATAATAATTTTGTACATAGCACGAACAGCATACAGAGTACTACTTTTCTGGAGTATGACCTGGGTTAAAAGTCCTCTAAGTGTCACAGTTTGACAACAGCTGGTTACACCTTTGTCAGAGTCAAAATTAGAACACTAACCCTGAGGAAATCCTGCAATGATGTCCTGGGATCATGACCCGAAAACCACAAACATTTTCCATTGCACCAGATATCATTTCAAACAGCAGAGCGTTATTCCTGATTCCCATTGTGTCTGGGTTCCTTGATGTCATACTATGTCAAATACTGCTTCGATATCAAGGACAGTCACTCTCATTTCACTTCTGGAACTAAGCTCTTCTATCCACATTCGGACCAGGGTCAGGAGCTGAGTGACCCTGGTGGAACGCAAACCGAGTGCCAGTCTGCACGTTATTGCTGAGAAAGTGATACTTGATATAGCATTACAACTTGTTCACCATTAAAATCAAGGCACAACATTTCTGCGTTTACCAGACTAAAAAGTAACTAACTGGAAAATGTTTTGACCACTATGGAGATTTGTGAGAAAGTTCAGACTTTTACTTTAAAAAGTCTGGATAGGTAATTTCAGTTCCGTTGTCTCCCTATATGAATCTTCTCCATTTCTCTGTATTTTACCAAATACAGTTATTATTTCATACTGTTATGCTACAAATAAATCTCAAAGAAAGAGTTTTAGCTTATACTGACAGCAACATTTGATCTATACATATTTACCTTTGTTCTTTTAGAGTCCTCCTTACTAAGCACCATTTTCTTTAAAAAACAAGACAAACCAAGTGAATTTTTTTTCAGGAATTTGCAATGATTTTCTTTAAAAGGCTGCTGTGACATATCTAAGAGTACTACAAGAAGACTGTCCCACACAATTTCACCTCCATCTCTATCTCCCCAGGAAATTTCCACCCTTTACCTATACAAGCCTAGAAAGTCACCAAGGAAAACTGTAGGAGAGAAAACTCCACACCCATTAAAGTGTGTCTGAAGCTCCAATGCATAGGGCCACCATACTATTCTCTTGTCGTGAATCTCTGCATTATTGTGAAATTTACTCACTGTTATTGGCCAACCATTCATTCTGGTCAATTTCCCTGGGCAAGCTCACAAGCATGGGCAAATCTGCATCAGACACTCGAGCAGAGGCGTATTCTGCCTCGAGATACAACTTCTTCTCTTCGGTCGATGGCAGCTTTTCATCTGGCTTTGATTTTGCAGTCTTTCTGAGGGAGATAAAGGTAAATTATAAATAAAATCAGAAAAGGTGACATGTATTGAAACATAAAACATGTTTTTTTAAATTGCAGGTACAAGTTGGTAATGTTCAGTTTTCTAGTCTACCACTATTCCCATATTCACTCAGTTCAATACTGTCAGCAATACAAACAATGCACATACACAACCATCAAGAGTTGTTTGAGAGCTTGCTGGTTAGGCAAATATTACACCCAACAACGCTCCAATCCATTTCCTAATTATACCAGGTACTATTAGACTTTGGAAGCCTTGAAAGCACTGTTCGCATTACCATTTAAACATCTGCTCAAACAGGATACAAGAAAAATACAAGGAGTCTCTCTTTCCCAAACAATATCCCTTTCTCCACCACCCCAATATTTCCTCCCCTTCCTTTCCTCACCAAAACAAGTTCTGTCTATCCTCCAACTATATTCCCAACTTTCTCCCCAAGCTGTGCAATAGAGCAATTTTTATTATGATGCTTTGCCTCCCCTTCTGCATTGTTAGTGTGGTGAAATCGAGATCTGTCTTTCCATCTTGGTTTATTTCAGTTTATTGAAGTTGAACTGTCTCTCCATGTCTTTTCAATTACTTACAATCTATGATTTTGCATAAACCTTCATTGAATGCTTCATTCTATCTTTTAAAATATTCAAATTTTGCTGGTGCCTAAATTCCTATTGTAGTTGTTTGCCTTTATGATTATTACAATTCCCTCTATTGTGATCGGAACCTCCTCACTCAATTCTCCTTTACAATAGTGCAGTCCCTGATGTGAAAAGATTACCCAACAGAAGCAAACTTCCACATAGCCTAAATGACCCATATCTGACTGGTCATGCATTCTAACTCCAAATCAAAACACAGAGGTAAAAATATCAAATTCTGACAATTGTGCAGTTTTATTTATTTATTTATTTTTTACACACGGAATATAACAAATAAAAGGATCGCCTGAAAACAATGCCGTTTCAATTAAGAGCTCAGCATTTGAAGCCAAATCTCAGTTTTCCATGGGGCTATGCATTTGGATTCCCACATACACAAAAAATGTATTTAAAGAAAAACAGACTGGCTGATCTGCTCACATGGCTGCATAAGCTCATTACAGCAGCATAAGCAGGAGACTTTTTCACACTGCCATTTAGGAAATTGCTTCTCATTCATGAGATTGTGATGGTGTCAGGAAGAAGAAAATCAAAGCAAATGTTAAATACTTAAGAGATATTACTACACAGCAACTGGAGGTGGTGAGACTTGAACCCAGGCTTCTTAGCTCAAAGGTAGGGACACTGTCCCTGTGCCACAACAGCTCCTCAAAAGCAACAGTTGATTTCTCTAATCAACATGATCAGAGAGATTCTTACACTCCTCTGGTGCAGGTGGGACTTGAACCTGGGTTAGAGGTCCAGGGCAGGGACACTTAACCACTGTGTCACAAGAGCCACATGGTGGCTCAGTGGTTAGCACTGCTGCCTCACAGCTCCCAGGTTCGATTCCAGGCATGGGCGACTGTCTGTGTGGAGTTTGCACATTCTCCCAGTGTCTGCGTGGGTTTCCTCCGGGTGCTCCGGTTTCCTCCCACAGTCCAAAGATGTGCAGGTCAGGTGAATTGGCCATGCTAAATTGCCCATAGTGTTAGGTGCAATAGTCAGAGGGAAATGGGTCTGGGTGGGTTACTCTTCAGTGGGTCGGTGGGGACCGGTTGGGCAAAAGGGCCTGTTTCCGCACTGTAGGGAATCTAATCTAATCATTTCCAGCCCTAAAAGCTAAACATTTCCAGATAAACGGGCCAAATTCAATCTTCATAAAACAGCAACAGAGCACACTCAAAACCAAGCAGGAAGATAATCAAAAAAACATATACTAAAGTAGTTACAAAAATTAATAAAACATTTAGAAAGGATAACAGCAAAACAATGAAATCTCTGAAAAAAGCTTTCCTCTTTAAAAGGTACCAAATTGATTTGTCAGTGCCCTGAGAATATATCATACTAAAATCACACAAAAAGTTATATTATTAGTATTATTCTTTCACAGCACCAGCTCTCAACTGCCCTGGATGAAGAGGTTGTTCCAGTGACATCAACTTTCAGAGTGCAGCCACAACTGCCCTTCTTCAGAGGTTAACATCCATCAATACATTGTGGAGCGGAGAGGAAAGATAGATGTGCAGAGGTGGTGGGGCTGTCAGGTGGCAAACACACTAGAATACAAATTTTAAAAACTCTCAGAATTCCACATAAACATAATATACATGACTGCAGTTTGTAAGACCTGCTTTCAAACCAATGTGATCCTATGATATGGAAAAATCTGACAGAATGAAATTAAAGTAATATGAAGAAAATCACCATTCAGAACCAAGTATGCAAGAACATTCACTTGTGAGATGTGGGCATCACTAATTGGGCCATCATTTATTGCCCAACCTTAGTTACCCTTGAGAAGGTGGTAGTGAGCTGCCTTCTCGATCCACTGCAGTCCACATGCTGCACGATGCCCACAGTACCCTTAGGGAGGGAATTCCAGGAGTTTGACCCAGAGACAGTGACGGAACAATGATATATTTCGAAGTCTGAATGGTGAATGGCTTGAAGGGGAAACTTGTAAGTAGTGGATGTCCCACATATCTGCTGTCCTTGTCCTTCTAGATGGTAGTGGCCATGGGTTTCGAAGGTACTGTCTGAGGATCTTTGGTGAACTTCTTGCAGTGCATCTTTTAGTCAGTACACACTGCTGCTATTGCGTGTCGGTGGTGAAAGGAGTGGATGCAGTGCCGTCACTTGGTTGAAACATAAAATATCTCAAGGAGTCTTGACTGAGTGGATATGGAAAAGATGTTTCCTTTTATGGGGAAATTTAGAACTGGGAGGGGAATACCATTTAAAAATAAGAGAACACCTACTGACAACAGATGATGCACTTTTTTTCCCCAGAGATAAGTAGGCCATTCTGGCTCAAGCTTGTCACGCAGTCTACTTTTACCCACTATTTTGAAAGAACCCAAGTTCACCATCGCTAGTTTGTGTACTTTGAGACAAGTCTTGATTGAGTACAATCTAGACCTTCACTCTCTGGAGGGAGATGAGATGCAAGCGCATCCATGACCCAAATCATTCATGCAAAGTAACATGCTATCCTTCATATATTCTATTTTCTTTCCTTGTTTCTGATGCAGAACCCTGGATCTTGTTACCTAACATCACCACACATGTTGAAGTGGGTGTAAAAGGCAACTAAGAGCTTATATTAAAAAACTGATGACCTGCTGTACAGAACTAATCACTGCATTTTTGGCTTGTTGCTGTAAAATCACCATTTGCCTTAGCCTTAGGAATTTGCTGCTCCCAGTTCCTATGTTGTATAGATTACGGGGAAAAAGCCGGAAAATGGAGTTGTAAAACCTATCAGCTATGACTGAATCACAGAGCAGACTTGATAGGCCAAATGGCTCGAATTCTACTCAAATATCTTATGGACTTATGGAAACAGGAAACTCATCAATTTCAACTCCAGTCTCATGCATTGCTTCATCCACACTTCAATTCTGACTCCTGTGGTTCCTGATTCGGTGTTACATTTCTCACTTGGCTGCTCAGTTCCGTTCACTCCAACAGCCAGTCAACTACAGTGCTAATGATTGAAGTCCCAACTCTCTGTGAGCAACACCACACATGGTTGTTTTTTCAGCAACTGGAGTAAGGGAACTGAGCAGCCAGGTGAGAAATGTAACACCAAGTCAGGAACTGCAGGAGTCAGAACTGAAGTGTGGATGGAGCAATGCATGAGACTGGAGTTGAAATTAATGAAGTAGGTTTCCTGATTCCTTGGAACTGGGAGCAGCGAATTCCTAGGACTGACGCAAATGGGAGATATTACAGCAACAGGCTGGAAGCACAGTGATTAGTTCTGTATAGCATGTCATCAATTTTTAAAAGATATTCATTTTAGTGGCTTTCTTGACTCACTGCAGCAATTGAAATTTGATGACTAAGTTTGACAATGTTTCTATATTTCCATATATTTTTCTACTCCCGAATGACGAATATTTTAAATTGTCAGTTACTACCATTTCCTATACTGTCATCTTTAGGAACACACTGATGTAATTGCAACCAAAAAAAAATCATTCTTTTTGAAAACAGAATGCTAAATTGATTTCGAGGTTAAAAGAAAGAAAAAGAAAAAAAGGAAAAAAAATGCATGTAAGCACAAGCAGAAGTAGTGAATAAATATGAAAATGACAGGTCGCATGAGCAGACTGTTTTCAGCTCGCCAACATTAGTGTGCTGATTTCCCCAGGGCTTTTACAGTCGTACCAGTTCAGGCTTGCTGCATTCCACAATTAATCATTACTGTTTGACTCTCAGCTTCTCTTTTGTCTACTCCTCTGTTTGCTTACTGTCAGTTACCAGACAGCACCTGGGCCGAATCCAAGTCACGGGCCAAGAACTATCTTGGCCAAAAGGGATATATTGACTACCTGGAGGGTTAGGGAATTTTGAAGGAATCATGCGAAGTGCTGGAGAACATGTCTTTTGCACCTTACAAAAGTCTGGACCTTGAGGGAATTTTGCTGTTTTGTTAGGAAGGAATTAATCCTATTATGTTTTTACAAGTTCATATTTAAAACCATTTGTCCGAATTTTACAACTGTAAGGCAGTGTTCCACAGGTGGGACAGTAAACCCTTCAATAGGTAAAATGTGGACATGTAGAGAGTTTTTAAAAATAACTGTCTTTCTTCTTCTCTACATGCAATAGAATAACGTTCCATAGTCTCTGCTCACTGTTTTATTTCTAACTAAGTGGCCACTCAACGTGAGCAGGTCACAACCCTTAGTGGGTCACAGAATGAACAACTGGGGTCACAAGGCAAAAGTGAGGACTGCAGATGCTGGAGATCAGAGTCAAGGTTAGAGTGCTGCTGGAAAAGCACAGCAGGTCAGGCAGCATCCGAGGAGCAGAAAAAATCTACGTTTCGGGCAGGAGTCCTTCTTCAGGACCCTTCATGGGGTCACAAGCACAGTGATAACAATGGTGGCTGTGGAATGGAGATTCAGATCCAACAGTACAGGGAGCAGCTTCAAAGATCCTTTAAAGGCAATAGCACTGTTGTTTTGTAAGGTGAATGACAGTTGAAGTTTCTGATCTGATCATTTCCAGTAACAAACCTTGTAAAGTGTTCACTATCCTATTTCCTTTCTGTATGGCTGTACCTGGCTGCCGTTTGAACATCCTTCTGTTCAACATTTCTTGATTAACAACTCTCCCCTTCCCTCTGCTTCCTACATTCCCAACTTTCACACTGCAGTCACATCAACAGTGAAGATATCAGTCACTGAAAGGGAAAAGTCAATTTCAGCCAATTTGACTTACTAGCAGCACTTTGAAAATGTTCTAAAAGGGACACCAGCAAGACAGCAGCTGAGGCTGCGGGTGATTTCATGAATCAGGAACAAAGGAAACAGGTGAAGGAAGAAGCCTTTGTGGCCCCTCAAGACTGCTCTTCTGTTCAGCACGATCATGACTGATTTTCTAAGTAAGTTCACATTCCTGCCGCATGCCCATGATTTCCTAAGAACCCTAAAATTTGACAATCTCATTCTTAAATATGGTCAACCACTGGGCCTCTACAGCCGCCTGGAATGAAAAGCATTCAGAAAGGATTTACAAGGATATTGCCTGGGTTGTAGGATTTGAGCTATAGGGAGAGGCTGAACAGACTGGGGCTGTTTTTCCTGGACCGTCGGAGATTGAGGGGTGACCTTAGAGGTTTATCAAATCATGAGGGGCATGGATAGGGTAAATACACTTGGTCTTTTCCCTAGGGAAGGGAAAAATTTAAAAGGGACCTAAAGGGCAATTTTTCACACATAGAGGGTGATGCATGTATGGAATGAGCTGCCAGAGGGTGTGGTGGAGGCTGGTACAATTACAACATTTAAAAGGCATCTGGAGGAGTATATGAATAGGAAGGGTCTACAGGGATATGGGCCAAGTGCTGGCAAATAGGACTAAGTTATGTTAGGATATCTGGCATGGACGAGTTGGACCAAAGAGTCTGTTTCCATGCTGTACATCTCTAGGACTCTGTGACTCTAAGAGAAGAAATTTCTCATCACTGACCTAAATACAGGACCATTAATCTGTGACTATGACCTCTACTTCTAGATTCTCTAATCAAGAGTAATAGTTACTCAAGCATCTACCCCGTTAAAACAAAAAGAACACAATCTACTCCAGTCAAATTAAACTGGGGAAGCACAATCCTAAGCTTTCTGGCTTCACAGAAAATGCAATATTAATAATTTTTAAGAATTTACCTTTGGTTGGTAGCTGCAGACAGATCTAAAAACAGACCCACAGGTTCAGCAGTGATATCAAGCCTGCCCAGATTGGGTATAGAGTGTCCCATTACAAAAGAGATACTAAATACAAAACATGTAGAAAGCTAAATAAATAGAAGCAAATCTGTGTTGCACCCATTTCCAAGTGTCTGTACCTTCTAAATTTCCAGTTATTTACAGAAAAATGATGTAAAGGTTTGGATAAAGTGTAATGAGACAATACCTTGGAGGAGGGAATCTGACAAACTAGCTTGAGCACTTTCTCAAAATATCTGGAAAGAAGAGGTACATATTTCTTTGTAAGTTAAATAGAAGTAAATTATGGCCTGTCGTCACTAGGATTTGATTAAAGCATAACAGTTGATGGGTATGCGCAACCTTCACAAATGCCCTCAAACTGCAGAAAGGGAACCAATTATAAATTGTGTCAGTCTAAATGTGGGCAGTGGGTGGGGTCAGTACTTTGAGCTATATAACAACTAGTGAGACAACCTGGTGATTAAGGATGTTGGGGGCAATTTAAGATGAGAATACCACAGGAACAGCACATTATACAACATGTAATGCATTTTTTAGCAACACTGGGGCCCAATTTGGGAATAGGTGGTTTTACCTGCTAATTCAGGAGTTATTCTTTCCCTCTGACAGATGTCACAGCAGACAGGTTTGCTCAAACTTGAAATAAAGTATTGTTCCAAAAGATTTAAAATGGAAAACAAATATTCTGATTTATATAATCCATGTCCTTTAGGCTAACAGCCTACATGAAACAAGTATACAAAATAAAATACTTGAGGGGATTTGTCTATGTTGCAAAGTTGGTGAATTTATCACAACCTCAATTATAATACCAAACTTTCACAAAGTACAGAAACTGAACTTGGCATTATCAATTTCTCTTTACCACCATCATTGCTATCTTAGGGTAAACAAAGTCTGGGTTTTCTGAGCTGCTTTACACTAACAGGCGATTAGGAAATTGATCCCAGCAGGTGATTGTGAAGGACGCAAACACCACGCAACACAAGGGAATAAGAAGAAAGGAAATCGCGTGAACCTTTCAACCCAACAGATAACAACATTATTGAATAAGTTATCAGGGAAGGCTGTCAGAGTAGAGTAATTGAGACAGTTGGACCAGTTCTGAAGAGCAAAGAGATTCACAAATAGTATGAGGTGGTAGATGGGAATGATCCACAAAATACAAAGCTCCTTATTTCCCCATTGCTTATGTTTAAACTTATTTGGTCAGTTAATGGAGTTATCCAATAGGAGAAGAAAGTGTTATAGAATAATAATAATAATCCAATTTTCAATTGATATGTTGCATTAAAGAATCAAATTACTTTCAGTTATATGACATGGCCTGCCTTTACACTGAGCTGCATTTTTAAAGTCCTTTCAACATTGTTGAAGAAAATTTTATCTGTTAGCAAGTTGCTAATTGATACACTAAAGTTGCTCATCATCATCTTCCTCCATCCTTTATAAACCTGTAATTTTACTAAAGATTCAGGACGTTGAAGAGAGCAACAAAACAAAGAATAGCATTCTGTGGGAACACAAATTCTGTTCAACTTCCTGCAGCTTCCAAACTAATATTGAATATCCCTCAGCACACAATGAAGAACCAGCAATAGAAAGGAAGTATTCTGTACAACATGAAACAGTATACATGTATCCCAGAAAAAAAAACATTTCACAAGTTTCAGATAGGCCAGATGCCCTGATAACTTAGCAAAAACTGTACACATGAGCCACACAAATGAAGAAAGAACCACGTTCTATCACTGGTTAATCTCAGACAGGTTAGCAGTGTGGATTCAACAACTGGCCTCAGTATTTCTGGATTAGGAACTGGTAATCTGACAAGGGCTTCTATACTGGTCCTTAAAAGTCTAATAATTCAGTATTAAGACTGGTCAAGGCTCAGCTGCAATGCCCTGACTGGTTAAAAAGTGCAACTACACCAGCTATCTAGGCTTCTAAATGAAGAGAACCTCAGTGCTCATGGGACCTCTAATCTTCCAGTAACTTGTTTCAGAAGACAGGCGACAACCAGACTTACTTGAAGTGAAAACAAGATTAACTCAGTGACAAAAAGCTACAAAGCCAGTCACTAAATAATTCATAAACTTCAAAATAGGTTGTAACTTTTTATTTTAAAGTTAAAAATCACACAACACCAGGGTATAGACCAAAAGGTTTATTTGGAAGCACTAGCCTTTGGAGTGCTGCTCCTTCATCAGGCTGAAGGAGCAGTGCTCTGAAAGCTAGCGCCTCTAAATAAACCTGTTGGACTATAACCTGGTGTGTAATTTTTAACATTGTCCACCCCAGTCTAACACTGGCTCCTCTACATCACAGCTTTGTATTTTAAACAGTCTTGTCTTCTTTACTACTGATTATTCACCTTTCAGTCTGTACCAACGTACCCACTACTTGCGTAATTCTTCAAAGTGAGTGCAAGAGGACTATTCAGTTTTCATCTGACATAATTGTCCATACGTATTTGCTATTTTTTTTAAAGGAACCTCAGCGAATTTCCCCCATCCGACATTTGATTTAAAAAAAACAACAAACTACTTAGATAGCTAAAGAATACTGTGAATTTCTCCATGAGGTCGTACACTCCCCTGGTGTCAGCATGACTGCATCAGGGAGTGCACACAGCATTCTCAAAGGATACGGTCTAGTTGTTTGGGCTGTTCTGATAGGCAAATATCTACCAGCAAACAACCAAATCCCCCTTTCCATGAATACACAATTTAGCATGCAGTATTTTCAACAAATTTAATTCAGCACTTTT
This sequence comes from Chiloscyllium plagiosum, assembly GCF_004010195.1. Lineage (NCBI taxonomy): Eukaryota > Metazoa > Chordata > Chondrichthyes > Orectolobiformes > Hemiscylliidae > Chiloscyllium > Chiloscyllium plagiosum. Next base: position 10,116,787 of record NC_057748.1, on the reverse strand, counting down.
TGTTTCGATGAGTAGAAAGTGACTTTGTCTAATCCCTTAATTCGGTCTCTCTTTTGTTGCAATAGTTAAAAATCTGAAACAAAGGAGACATGATGATCTATAATTCATTTGAAGGCTATAATACTTACATATTAAGGCGTGGTCGGGAGGGGTGTGTCGAGGGGACATAGGTGTACAAATTTGGATCCCTAAGGATCGGCGGACTGACAAAGTTCGCAACACTACTCTTATGCCATTCTCTTTCCACGTCAGCTGCACATTCCCTAGAACAATTCTTTCATTTCCTTACCTTTTCCTGTAGCCCAGTGCCTTCCCTACAGCCTGAAGGACCATCCTGCACTGCTCCAGGGCCCCCTGGTTTTTTCACTCAACCGCCAGATTGGAGGAAATTGACACAAACAAAAAAAAACACCCGCACAATAAACAGCATGTACTAAGTGCCCCCCTCTGTAACACAACAAGCTCAAACCACTCTGCAAACTAGTTTGACTGCATTGATGTGCTTATAGGACTGACTCCAGAGCGAGCCAATCGGAAGGCAGGCTGTTGCTGCTGCCACGACAACACAAAGCAAAGGCCTTAGGGATCGTCTGTAAATTGAACCCAACACAAAGGAGTCATCCTCGTCTCCTTAGGGATTCTGTGTAAAGAGTGCGAATCAATATAATACTATTAATTGTGGATCAGAAACACTTCTGTCGCTGACTACAAAAATATAGCGCTGTCACTCGGCATAGCTGATATATTCGTTCCAATACATGATTAGAACAAAAACTGTATTTAAACCAATACACTTTAATTTTGCAGTATACGCTGTTATTAATGCGTCAGTGCTATAAAAAAGCAAAGTATCCCATTGGCCCTTCATTCTATACAACCGAAAATAATTCTGGAGGGGCAGAATTTATGACAGCACTACTGGGTGTTCAAATATATAAACCACGGCTGTGCAAAAAATAACATGCTAACAAACTCTGATTAAAAAAAGTGATAAGCCATGAAACAGATTTTAATACTGATTAACGGAGTTCAAACAATACTCCAACGTGAATCATCAGGAAGTCTTTACCATACTTCTAAGATTTTTCCTCCGCTTTGAAGTAACCAATCCGTCCGGTTACGAGTTATAAAAGGTTCCCTCTAAAAAGTGGAATTTGTTAAGTAAATTCCCTGGGTCACTACCGTCAGGGAAAAGCTTCTAACATCTTCAGCCGTTGTTTGCTTAAGGGGTTGGGGTATTTCTCAGTTTTTATTCCCGCCCTATCCCTCCCAACTGGCTTGGGCTTTTTATATGTTCTTCACATAAATCTCCAAGATGATTGTGTTGCTCGAGAAGGGGTAGAGGGCATCACTGTCAAATGAGCCAGACTGGGTTGAATGATAAGAATTTCTTGTGCACATTATTTCATCTGTAAATATCCTTTTCAAATCATTTTTTTTAGATGTCTGCAGGGGATGCATGTGTAAGTCAGACTGGTCATTCATTACTTACACTCCTCCAGTGAGGCAAGAAAATATCTGTATTAGTTTAAGAGCAAGATTTTCAAACATCCACAAACAAATGAAAAATAGATTCTCATTATGGCATTATCGAATTTAAAACAGAATTATTCAAAGTAACCACAAGGGGGTCACTGCTTTTGTGTCAAGTGAGTAACTCCAGTCCAAATTGATAAAACACTCATCTATTATTTTAGTTAGTTGCTCCATTCTTAGTTGCAGCCATCATGGCTAAATAAGAATAGGGAAAGAAAAGGTGTTCTGTTCACCATAACGCTCATTCTTTACAGGATCAGAGGAAGCAGAAGTGATATTGTTTAGATGGGAAAGGGCTATAGAAACAGGCATCTGGATTTCAATGCCTGTAATTGGGAGATGAGATTTAGTTAAAAGAGCAATAATTCTGCTTGGTGGTGTGGAAGAGCAGAGGGATATTAAGGGTTCAGGTTTACAGGACAGAAAAAGCAGAAAAGGCTATTAAGAGCTAATGGAATTCTAGACTCCATCACGAGGGACAAAGGCCAAAAGGTAATAATCAGCCCACACAAAACTTAAAGCCCTAGCTAAAGCATGTGTGCAATATTGGACTCCACACTTAGTAAAGATACAGATTTGGAAGAGTCAGTGTTGGACTGGGGTGTACAAAGTTAAAAATTACATAATGCCAGGTAATAGTCCAACAGATTTATTTGGAAGCACTAGCTTTTGGAGTGCTGCTCCTTCATCAACTACCTGATGCTCCCAAATAAATCTGTTGGACTATAACCTAGCGTTGTGTGATTTTTTAACTAAAGATACAGAGGCTGTATAGACAATTTACTTACATTTCTACCAATTATGTAATACAAATAATAAGACAGATTTGAAAAATTAGAACTTAGAATTATGGAGCAGTTTGTTTATGGAGCAGTCTTTAAAATTAAAATGCAGTTAGAGGCAGACTGTAAAAAATTTAAACAGAGAGCACAAGTATTTTAAATATAATTTAGGGATTAAAGAATGAAGCAGCAACTGTCAACATTGACGATTAGATTGAATACTGAATGAAGGGAAGGGAGACTGGAGGGATCTGGAAACTGTGCAATCAAAACTACTTACAATGTGGAGGTGCCAGAGTTGGACTGCAGTAGACAAAGTCAGAAATCACATAACACCAGGTTGTAGTCCAACAGGTTTATTTGAAATTACAAACCTTCTGAGTGTAGCCTTTTGGTCAGGTGAAGTGACGGGGAAGTACACAGAACACAGAAGTAATGGGCAGAGAGATCAAAAGATCATACAAATGGTGTGAGTGGAGTGCCGAATAATAAGTCTCTGCAAGGGTGTTAGCGTGAGTAAAGTAGGCGAAAGTGAGGACTGCGGATGCTGGGGAGATTAGAGTTGAGAGAGTGGTGCTGGAAAAGCACAGCAGGTCAGGCAATATCGGAGAAGCAGGAAAATCGACGTTTCGGGCAAAATCAGTTAAGTGTCAATAGCTGAATAACAACCAAAGGAATGATCTATAATCTGATTAAATGAGGCAGAGAGATAGAGTCAGAGACATTTGGATGGTAACAAACCCTTCGGCCCAACTCGTCCATGCCGACCAGATATCCCAACCCAATCTAGTCACACCTGTCAGCACCCGACACGTATCCCTCCAAACCCTTCCTATGCATATATCCATCTAGATGCCTTTTAAATGCTGTCATTGTACCAGCCTCCACTACTTCCGCTGGCAGCTCATTCCATACACCTACCACCCTCTGCGTGAAAAAGTTGCCCCTTAGGTCTCTTTTATACCTTTCCCCTCTCACCCTAAATCTATGCCTTCTAGTTCTGGACTCCCCACCCCAGGGAAAAGACCTTGTCTATTTATCCTATACATGCCTGTCATGATTTTATAAACCTCTGTAAGGTCATCCCTCAGCCGCTGACACTCCAGGGAAACCGCCCCAGCCTATTCAACCTCTCCCTACCGCTGAAACCCTCCAATCCTGGCAACGTCCTTGTAAATCTTTTCTGAACCCTTTGAAGTTTCACACATCCTTCTGATGATTAGATTAGATTAGATTACTTACAGTGCGGAAACAGGCGCGTCGGCCCAACATGTCCACACCGACCCTCTGAAGAGCAGCCCACCCGGACCCATTTCCCTGCATTTACCCCTGCATCTAACACTACGGGCAATTTAGCATGGCCAATTCACCTTACCTGCACATCTTTGTGATTGTGGGAGGAAACCGGAGCACCCAGAGGAAACCCACACAGACACGGGGAGAATGTGCAAACTCCACACAGACAATTGCCTGAGGCAGGAATTGAACCCGGGTCTCTGACGCTGGGAGGCAGCAGTGCTAACCACTGTGCCACCTGCCGCTCATCGTGGCACCGGTAGCAAACCTGAGATCACTATTCTACTCGTCCTGCTCTTCAGCTTCCAACCTAACTCTCTGTAGTCACTTTTCAGATCGTCAATCCCTTTCCTGGCTATATCATTGGTGCCAATATGTACCATGATTTCTGGCTGCTCACCCTCTCCCTTCAGAATCTTGGAAACCCAATCGGCGACATCCTGGACCCTGGCACTGGGGAGGCAACATACCTTCCGGGAGTGCCATTTCTGACCACAAAATCTCCTGTCAATCCATCTAAGTATTGAGTCCCCTACCACTAGCGCTTTTCTATTTTCCCCCCTTCCCTTCTGAGCCACAGTGCCAGAGACCTGACAACTATGGCTTTCCCCTGGTAGGCTATCCCCACCAGCAGTATCCAAAACAGTATACTTATTGCTGAGGGGAACAGCCACAGGAGACCACGCTCTGACCTTCTGTTCCCTTCCCTCCCACTGACAGTAACCCGGCTGTCCCTATCCTGGGTCTGGGGAGTGACCTCAATTTCTCCCTCAGCCTCCCGGATGATCCGTAGTTCATCAGCTCCAGTTCCCTAACTCGGTTTGAGGAGCTGGAGTTGGATGCACTTCCCACTTCAAACCTTCCCAGAAGTCCTTCGCTCCTCCCTCGCACCTCTCGGCAAAATCATAGAGAGGCGGGGAGAAACAGAGAGAAATAGATATACCGAGGGGCATAGTCATAAAGAAACATGGTCATAGAGAAACACAATATCACAGAGTCATCGAGATTAATCGACATAGTCAAAGAATTAAAGCAAGCCACTGACAGTCAAACACACAGAGAGAGATAGATGTATAGAGACATGGAGACGGAGAAAGATATTCACAAAAATTTAAAAATAAGGTGGTGCTGGAGACAAACCAAATGACTGGAATAACATGTAACAAAAACAGAAGCTGCTGGAAAAGCCGAGCAACTCCAGCAGCATCTGGGAAGAAAAACCAGAGGAAAGGTCACTGGACCCAAAACATTAACTCTGATTTTTCTTCACAGATGCAAATTTCCAGAAACCATCCTACATCTCATCCGCTTCATCCTCGATCACAATGTCTTCACCTTTCTCCAAACACAATGAACAGCCACAGGGACCGAATCTGCACCCCAATATGCCAACATATTTATACATAAGTTTCAACAAGACTTCTTTGCTGCACAGGACCTCCAGCCAAATCAACGACATTATCTTCTTTTGGACCCATGGAAAGGAATCAATAAAACTACCTCATAGTGATATCAAAAAGTTTCATCCCACCAGAACTACCATGGACTACTTTAGAATCAGTCTCATTCTTGGAACCACATATCTCTATCAAGGATAGACACCTCATTACCTCACTCCAGTGCAAGCCCACTGATATCCTCATGATGCTGCTCTAGCTTCCACTCTAAACATATTAAAGAAGCCAACCCCTACAGACAAGCCCTCCACAGGATATACTCAGATGAGGAAGAATGCAACGGACACCTAAAGATTTTGAAGGACACCCTCATAAGAACAGGATATGGTATTCAACTCATTGATCACCAGTTCCAACGTGCCACAATGAAAAACCACAACAACGTAAGACAGGCACAGGATACGTACAATAGAGCACCCTTTGTCGTCCAGCACATCCCCAGAGCAGAGAGACTATGTCATGTTCTTTGCAGCCTTTAACATGTCATTAATGATGACGAGCATCTCGCAAAGATCATCCCTCCACTTCTCACCTTCAAACAACCAGTAAACCTTAAACAGACCATCGTTCACAGCAAACTACCCAGCCTTCAGGACAACATCAACCATTGCACCACACAATCTTGCCAGACATACCAGATCATCGAAAGGAATACTACCATCACATGTGGGAACACTACCCACCACATACACGGCAGATACTCATGTGACTCAGACAATGTTATAGTACAACAGATTTATTTGGAAGTACAAGCTTTCGGAGCACTGCTCCTTCGAGAGCGACACCAGCACTTCCACATCAAACTCAAGATAGTGAGATTACAGACAGCAAGATCTGAAAGTAAGGATTCTGGCGGGCAAGTAATTGCAGAATCTTGCAGAGAGGTCCACAGCTTGGTGAGGTCCCATGACCTAACTAGTAATGAAAAGTGTTTGATCAGCCAATCCAATATACTAGATTAAAGTTCTTTTGCACTCATTTGAGAATGAATTTTAGTTTCTATCCAGCTGTACATATACAGAGCAGTTTGCATCAATACTTTTTAGTTTTAAGGGACTGTTAACATACTGTGCATTTCTTTGATTCCCATGGCTATATAATGATACTTTTCTGTAGCCTTTAACAGCCACGAATACTGTTACTAAATAACACCTTACACTTTATTGGCTAGTTAATGCTTGAAATCCAGCCAAACAAAGAATTCTGCATGAGACTAGATCCTCAATTACAGACTGCAAACTTCAAAGCTAACAATGATTGCAAAAGTTTTAGGCATGTCAGGTTTTACAAAAACAACAAGAAAAATTGGAGTTCCCCTAAGAGCCTGGACATATTTTTCTGAAACTTTTGAAGGAAGGACATTGCTTACAAGACAGCATTAGTTTTCTTTAAAAAAACAAAACAAAGCGATGCAGCAAAATCTGTCTCAAAAAACAATTCAAAATGCAATAAAAGTCATTTTTTTTTAAAAGAAAACTTGAATGAATTCTCATCTCTGATTACCTCTGATCCAAGCATAGTGCTTCTTCTCTCCTCTTGAATTATAACAATATTTCAGGATGTGGAGGAGCTGGTGTTGGACTGGGGTGGACAAAGTTAAAAATCACATAACACCAGGTTATAGTCCAACAGGTTTATTTGAAAGCACTAGCTTTCGGAGTGCTGCTACCTGATGAAGGAGCAAAGCTAGTGCTCCCAAATAAACCTGTTGGACTATAACCTGGTGTTGTGTGATTTTTAACAATATTTCTGGACAGTGTACATATAGAATGTTGTGGGAGTCTAGCTTATTGAGGAACTTCAGCAAACGGCAATCTCATTGCACCTTATATGGGGAAATTGGAAAGGTGAAACCAAACACCTGAGTGTACTCCAAGTTAAATTCCTTCCAATTACTAGAAACAACATGCAAATGGTTGTAAAATGGATCATTTTATATCTGATTTTTTTTAATAAGAGCTTGCCATTCCATTTTCTACTTGAACCATATTTCAAAAAGCAGATACAAAAACTGAAAATTTATCAGTGATCTAATACTCTAGCCAAAATAATCCATCAAACAATAATGCTGCCATCAGAACTTTAACAGCAAGATTTTCAATGCTATCATCAGTAATGTTTTAACTTTATATATAAAAGGTGCAAGATAAAAGGATTCTAAAATTAACCATTATTCTTTCAAGACAAAATTCAGTTGAGGTTATGCCATTAGAATTCAACTTTGTTGTGAATATAGATTCAAGAAATTAGCTCAACTACCTGAGAGAATATCTGCAGTTACAACAGCTGACATTAGTAATATTTTATTCCTGAATGTCACCTTTTTTTCTGCTGTCAGTACTACCCTTGCCAGTTTCCAGTATTGGCAAAATTTCGCTGTCTCTTTCCAAAGGCCGTTTTAGATGGAAAGATTAACATGAATTTTAGCAGCTAAGTTGAAGGCACTGTAGCCAAGCTCAAATGTGTTGTCAGCCATGTGTTGTCTTGCTTTTTTTTAGCAAGAGTTATTGGGTAGGGTTGATCAATATGTGTGGAATGTTTTGTTCCTTCCTAGCCCAGAGGTGTTTTATTTGATGGTAGCACCATAACTGCTGTCTTGCCTATGGACTGTGAATTAATGAACACTTGAAGTATCCTTATATATCCAAAATCACGTTAAGCATAGAGTTACTGAAAGTGAAATAATGGGCATAAAAGAAAATGTTTGTCAATTAGGGTGATATTATCAGGATTAAGAAATAGCATTGGTTGCAAAGCTTCTTCACATTTGAAATACTGGTGTGCAAAATAATGAATTCTGGTAACCGTGCGCTAAAAATCATAACAAATGAACACTAGCTCTTCAGATTTAATTCCTGTCTATAAACCTATTGTAACCTGCAGAAAAGGTATTTTCCTCTGGGTATTGTGGTAGACCTTCAACACAGTGCACCACAGACTGATAAGACATTAGTAAATACACTTATCCAACCTCAAATTTTCCAGGTGAATTCTGTCTGGGCTGAGACACTGGGAGAATTAACAGATGTTGATTCCAGTCAGGAACACAATGGCACTGGGGTGCATAAGGTGGTTATCACACAGGGAGAGCAAGCAAATGTCTGAGCAGATTAATAATTGCATAATACCTTGTAACATATAGAGTGACAGAGGCTACCTGCCAGCTAGATTCTGGCATATGGCACTATAGCGACCTAAAGGAAAAAGATATTACTCAAAAAGAAATTCCAGCCTAAACTATAATGCTTAATCCTACATAAGCCGCACACAGAGATGTATTGGTTAGGTGCATATCTGTGATAATTTTCCAGATGACCATTCTGTTATCTTGTAGTATTTGCCACTGTACCAGTAAGTGGTACTGAGTAAGGATAGTTTGAGGTACAGGTACACAATTCTTCATCCAAAATCCCGAAATCCAAAGTATTTTTCATGGAGTGTGGAGCATCATTTTGGCATGCGAACAGGTGACCCAACTCCACACCCACTCAAACGACGCCACTCAGATGTGACATGGCGGTGTGGCCCAGCACTGGAAGGTGTCAATTGTGTCTCAGCGCTCGTACTATTCACACATGCATCTGCTGTTAGGTCATTTTTTAAATTTCACTGCGAAAATGTCATTTATTCCAAAATCTGAAAAATTCAGAATTCTGAGAAACAACTGCCCCCAAGGATTTTGAATAATGTATTGCGTACCTGTAGTTCGCTGACAACAACCCTCATTTGTCTTATGTCTGCTTAGCGATTAGTGGCAAAAAAAAACAGACCACTCTGGAATATTTACAGCAGAAGCACTGCTCTTAGATATGAAGAAAGTTTACTCTATGATAGCAATATATACCCACCTTAAGAAACCCAAGACTTATAAAGAGAGAGAGAGGCAGGATCTACCACCAGAGCTTTACCGGAGACTCTCACGGATGATGTTACCTAGTATGGTGACAAAATGTCTGAAAACAAACCTTCCAGCTCAACCTGAGCTACAAATCTTCTCAAAAATCGCTAATTTCTACATTTGTTCAGGTGTAATTACCAAGACCTCAGGGAGCTGGTACAGATACATCTCCTCCTTCCAAAAGCTGGAGCAGAACCCCTTGACTCCACCCAGAGGCTGTAGAATAGTGGACAGGCAGGAGGCTGGAAAAACACAGCAAGCCAGGCAGCCTCAGGAAGCGGAGAATTCAACATTTCGGGTGTAACCCTTCTTCAGGACCCGTGGACCCAATGTAACATGAACAGTAACTGCTTCAGAACCATTACCTCATACAACATCAAATATACCCTAACATTTTTCTAAAATTACCGGTTAGGTTTTGCAGAAAATAATCTCTTTATGGGTCATACAGCAACTGTAACCTGCAGTATAACCTACAAGCAGAACATCATGCCGTAATCAGCAAATCTGACCTAGTCCCTTAGGATAATAAATTACAGTGTTGACCAGGCTCGAGTCACTCAATGCTCACCTAACTCTAATCTTTGATGTGGTTTAAGCAGGTTAGTTACAGTGCTACAAAAGACCATTCAATCATAAATTGTCATTCATTCTGTAGAAAGTCAGCATTAAAAGCATCATCGTAACAAAGGTTAGTTAGGTGCAGTGAAAACAGCCCAAAGGCCTTAAAATAAATACTAGAATACGCTGAAAATCTGAAGTAGATGAAAGAATTGCTGGATGTTTACAACAGGTGAAAGGTTAACATTTCAGACATAGATCTTGTCCCAGCATACATAACATTCTGAAAAGGGAGGCCAGCTGGAACATAAACATGCCTTTTCTCTTCTCAGCAACTGACAGACATACTATGTAGTTCCAACACAGTTTCTTTATGAGGTTCTTGAAGGAGTCATTTTGCTGTTAACTGAGCATGGATGGTAAAGAGGCAGTTATCAGCAAGAAATTATTGTGCTGGACCAAAATTTCGTTTTCTTGGCAGATTCTGATTTTTAAAACTCTTTCATTAATTCCCTTGCTGCCGGGTCACATCTACATTGTTGTTTGGTCATTGTATACCCAGACGCAGTTTACACAGTACATATTTAAACCATATTCGACCTCGGACCTTCGGGTGACCATCCTCCAAGGCGGACTTCGGGACAGGCAGCAGCGAAAAGTGGCCAAGCAGAGGCTGATAGTTAAGTTCCATACCCATAGGGAGGGCCTGAAGCGGGACCTTGGGTTCATGTCACACTACAGGTGACCACCACTGCACTACACACACACACTCACACAGACACTCACACAGACACTCACACAGACACACTCCCACACTCTCATATGCATCCTCTCAGAGACTTAGACCACTTTACACTCATGCACACACATATACACTCATAACCTCCACCCCAGACACACACACACACGCACCCCCTCAGACTTAAGACACTCTACACTCATTACACACACACACATATATACACTCTCTCTCACACTCACCACCCCCAACCCAGACAGACAGACACACACGCACACACAGGGACAGACACAAAGACCCACATGCACACATTTTGTGGGGTGAATTTGTACTTGCAGAATTACACTGTGCTTTGCTCAAAAACTGCATGAATTCATGTAAAACTCTGTTATCTCACTTTTTAGATTAGAATCCAGCTAAACATCATGACACAGACAGCGAACACAGAGAGCTAAAACCTTCAACATATTGTCTAGCTAACACCAATTGTTACAGTTAACCTGAGAATCCAACTTTAAAAAAAAGGTTTTGTGATTCACACATGAAAGACGTGAAACTATCATGGTATTCAAACAGATGAAAGACTCAACAATCAAGGTATTTTTCAATGTATAATTTCAGTTACATCACACTGTAAAGTTTTGCTATAAATTCTGTGCCTTACAATGGTGTCCTCCACAATCACCAGATGAAGGAGCAGCGCTCCAAAAGCTAGTGCGCTTTCAATTAAACCTGTTGGACGATAACCTGGTGTTGCGTGATTTTTAACTTTGTACACCCCAGTCCAACGCCGGCATCTCCAAATCATATTTAAACCAGATGTTTAACTTAAGTCAGAAATTACCTATCCAGTAACAAATACAGCTCCAGGGACCAGACTTCAATCCCACCCTTGGGTGATTGTGTCGAGTTTGCACGTTCTCCCCATATCTGCATGGATTTCTGCCGGGTACTCTAATTTCTTCCCACAGTTGAGATGTGCAGGTTAGGTGGATTGGCCATGCTAAAAATTGGCCCATAGTGTTAAGGGATGTGCAGGATTGGTGGTTTAGCCATGGTAGGTAAAAACAAGGACTGTAGATGCTGAAAACCAGATTCTAGATTATAGTGGTCCTGGAAAAGCACAGCAGTACAGGCAGCATCTGAGGAGCAGGAAAATCGACGTTTCAGGCAAAAGCCCTTCATCATAATAACAGATATTAAAAGAAATTGCTTGCTCATCCCATGGCCTAAAGACATTGCCCTGTCCAGAATGGGGATGGTGTTGTGCAGGATAGCAGGTACTAGTTTTTATTCAGTTCTGTGCTACGTTAAAGCTCCTGCTCCTCGGATGCTGCCTGAACTGCTGCGGTTTAGCCATGGTAAAAAAACCCATGCGGGATTACAGGGGAGGGGATGCTGGTTGAATAGGATGCTCTTTGGAGGGTCGTGCAGAAAGAGGCCATTTGACCTGTGGGAATTCTGATTCTATGAACTCTATTGGACTGCATTTAGACAAAAAGCTACCATTACAAAGTGGACAGACGGAACAATAGATATGATCTTATTCTGATGCATCACGTCTTTGACAAAAAAAGCTCTAATGCACCAAAACAAACATTTACATGGTAAGACGATTGCTGTGCAAATAACAGGTATTAAAAGAAATTGTTTGCTCATCCCATGGCCTAATGACATTGCCCTGTCCAGAATGGGGATGGGGTTGCGCAGGATAGCAGGTACTTTTTATTCAGTTCTGTGCTATGTTAAAGCTCCTTGAATATTTGCTAAAAGTGGTGTAGTACTCAGAGACGTCATTTTTTTGTACTGCTTCATTACCAAATGCTGTCACTGTGTAGGGCACAGAGAATTAGCACAGTTTGAGAAAGACAACAGAAACAGAGAGTCATAAGCTTTGAGTCACACAACACAGAAACAGACCCTTCAGTCCAGCTCATCCATGCCAAACAAAATTCCCAAACTAAACTAGCCCAATTTGCCTTTGCTTGGCCCATACCCCTCTAAACTGTTCCTTTTCATGAACTTATCCAAATTCTTTTAAATATTGTAACTATACCTGCATCTAGCACTTCATCTGGCAGTTCATTCCACATACAACTTCTGTCTGAAAATGTTGCCCCTCAGATCCTTTTTAAATCTTTCTCCTCTCACCTTAAAAATATGCCACCTAGTTTTGAAATCCCTCCCCCAGGGAAAAGATCTTTGGTATTCACCTTATTTATGCCCCTCATGGGTTTTATAAATTTCCATAAGGTTACCTCTCAACCTTCCACAATCCAGTTGGTATCACTAGCTATGGCTACCTGGATCAGTTGCTGTTTATTGGGTGTGAAATGAACAAGGTCAGCAAGCAATGCATTTGACAAATTGAGTTTGACAGTGACAGGGGTCTCATGAAAATCAGCCACTCCCAATTCTTAACATTAAAGACAGCAATGCAGCTTCACACTTTCACTTTTAACCAGCAGTCACTAAAAGTTCACAATATGCAGAAAACCAGGTCATTGCTACTATCGGAACAAGAAAGGCAAATTTATTTCCATTGCAGCCAATGGTAAGAGAGCAGTACACATTTCCATCAGCAATACTCTTTCAATTGACCTGAACTACAGTTCAGATGTTAAAATTGTAATTGTTGATAGGCAGGAAGCTGTGTAAAGAGAAAGATGGAAATTTTATTTTGTTAAGTTGATGGCAAGGAGGGGTATAAAGGTGGAGACTGATAAAAGCTGTAGATAAACCTGCTGTAAACGAAAAAGAAAATGATGTCATTAGAACAAACTGCATGCAACAAGCCTGAGCAGGCTCTACAATGGTAAAAAAAATCAAAGTAGTTAACCCTGTGAATGCTGGATCAACAAAAAAACGTTTAAGTAAAACATTTATTCAAAATACAAATACAAAGACATTTTCTGTGCATTCTTCTAAATTCTCTGTTTGCAGAAAATCTGATTATAAATTTGTGGCAGGTGACACCAGCTACACAAATTAAACATCTGGACAGATTGCTGGTGGTTAAACTTTAACTAAACATCAAGCTAGAATATTCACAAGGAAAATTTTAATCTTAATTCAACTGTTCATTCTTTGTTGCAATCACGAGGTTCATAATATTGTGATGCTTTAGGACTGCAAATTTTGATTTATAAAGATTGTAGCATTTTGGAACTGTAGCTTTAAATTTAAACTGCTCTGCAGTCTGTCTGGCAGTAAGCCACAGTGGTTTTATTGTTAGAGATCAAAGAAGGCACAGATAGCTTTACTGAGAGAAAGGTGCAAATTTGGAGACAATGACCACAGTCACTGATTATATCACAAATAGATATTCAGTCTTAAAGTCCCAGAAAGGTGTTATAGGTATCGAGTTCTAAATGCATTTTCTTATATGTGCTGATGTTGCTGAGATTGTGCACCCTGGTTCTCAACCACCTATGATGTGGAGCTGCTGGTGGTGAATTGGGGTGGACAAAGTTAAAAGTCACACAACTCCAGGTTGTGTTACCTGTTGGGACTATAACCTGGAGTTCTGTGATTTTAACTTTCTTAAAAATCACACAACATCAGGTTATAGTCGTACAGGTTTATTTGGAAGAACTAGCTTTTGGAGCACTGCTCCTTCATCAGGTGGTTGTGGAGTGTAAGACCATCCCCCCAAGGCTGACTTTGGAAAAGGCGACAACGCCAAGTTCAGAAACCATGGGATGGCCTCAACCAGCACCTTGGATTCATGTCACACTACAGGTGACCCCACTACACACACACACACACACACACACTTCTACAGACCCAGACACTCACACAAACCCTCCCTCATA
>NC_057748.1:10101583-10102693 GCF_004010195.1 Chiloscyllium plagiosum | reverse complement strand
CCCCCTAGCATTCTCCCCACCCCGACACACAAGTTTATGGGATGAATTTGTACTTGCCGAATTACCTTTTATTTTGCTCAAAACTGCAGGAACCCATGTAAGATTCTGTAAATTGTTTTTTAGAAATAGAATCAATCTGAACATTGGGGCACAGATAGACATTAACCTCACACCTTCAATGCATTATCTGAGCTGACATAGCCCTATTGTTAAAGTTCACTTGAGAATGTAACTTTAAAAAAAGTTCTGGGATTTACACATGAAAGAACTGAAATCAACATGGTCATTCTAAATAATGAGAGATGTAACAAACAATTCAGGTCTTTTTCAATATATCATTTCAGTTGCATCACACTGTAAACTTTTGCTATAAATTCTGTATCTTATAATCTTATACTCCACAATCATCTGATGAAGGAGCAGCACTCCGAAAGCTAGTGCTTCCAAATAAACCTGTTGGACTATAACCTGGTGTTGCGTGATTTTTAATTTTGTACACCCCAGTCCAACACCGGCATCTCCAAATCAATTTTAACTTTCTCAACCACCTAGCCAGAGGAAATAGCCTTTTGGCATGATTCTAGCATCTGCCCTGTCAAGCTATGTAAGAATTTGATAAACTTCAAATGGAAGGCCTCTTATTCATCTAAGCTCTAAAGAATATAGACTCAAAGTCCTCGATCTCTGCTCGTAGGATAATTTTGCCAAACAATCACCTGATGAAGGAGCGTCGCTCCGAAAGCTAGTGTGCTTCCAATTAAACCTGTTGGACTATAACCTGGTGTTGTGAGATTTTTAACTTTGAGGAGAAAGTGAGGTCTGCAGATGCTGGAGATCAGAGCTGAAAATGTGTTGCTGGAAAAGCGCAGCAGGTCAGGCAGCATCCAGGGAACAGGAGAATCGACGTTTCGGGCATAAGCCCTTCTTCAGGAATGAGGAAAGTTTGTCCAGCAGGCTAAGATAAAAGGTAGGGAGGAGGGACTTGGGGGAGCGTTTCAGAGAACACCTCTGGGACACCCGGACCAACCAACCCAACCACCCTGTGGCTCAACATTTCAATTCCCCCTCCCACTCCACCAAGGATATGCAGGTCTTAGGACTCCTCCATCG
>NC_057748.1:10089414-10101484 GCF_004010195.1 Chiloscyllium plagiosum | reverse complement strand
GACCTCTCCGCCCCCACCCCAGTCTGACCTATCACCCTCACCTTGAGCTCTTTCCACCTATCACATTTCCGACGCCCCTCCCCCAAGTCCCTCCTCCCTACCTTTTATCTTAGCCTGCTGGACAAACTTTCCTCATTCCTGAAGAAGGGCTTATGCCCGAAACGTCGATTCTCCTGTTCCCTGGATGCTGCCTGACCTGCCGCGCTTTTCCAGCAACACATTTTCGGCTCTGATTTTTAACTTTGCCAAACAAGGATGCTTACTTCACTCCATCTCCAGCAAGTACACCCTTCCATCACCAAGGTGCAATACAATTGAATTAAATGAACATTAATCCTGTAATTAAAACTATTAACAAGGACACCCAGGTTCTTGTCTTCGAAATGGGGAAAGATTTCAGAATCTGAAGCATAAAGGGACTTAGGAGACCTAGTTCAGGATTCTTTTAAAGGTTAAGTTGGCAGGTAAGGCAGTAAATACAATGCTAGCATTCATTATCAGTGCGGCATAGTGGCTCAGTAGTTAGCACTGCTGCCTCATAGGGATAGGGACCCAGGATCGATTCCAGCCTCAGTTAACTGAGTGGAGTCTGCTCTTTCTCTCAGTGTCTGCATGGGTTTCCTCCAGGTGCAGCAGTTTCCTCCCATATTAGGTGAATTGGCAATGCTAAATTGCCCATAGTGTCCAGGGATGTGCAGGTTAGGCGGATTAGCCATGGGAAATTGTAAGATTACAGGGATAGGCTAGGAGGCTGGGTAGAATGTCTTCAGAGGGTCGGTGTGGACTCAGTGGACTGAATGGCCTACTTCCCGCACTGTGAGATGATTCTAGGATTATGATAAGGCTAGAATACAGAAGCTGAGGCTGTAAAAGGCTCTGGTCAGACCGCATTTTGGAATATCATGAACAGCTTCAGGCTATATCTAAGTAAAGATGAGCTGACCTTGGAGGGGGTCTAGAGAAGGTTTACAAGAATGATCCCGGTGATGAAGGGCTTGTCATGAGGAGTGGATGAGGACTGTGGATCTGGACTCATTGGAGTTTAGAAGGATGAGGGGGATCTCATTGAAACTTATAGAATTTGGAGAAGCCTGATAGTGTGATGTGGAGAAGATGCTCCCTCTTGTCGGAGAGACTAGGTCTCAAGGGCACAATCTCAGAGCAAAGTCATGACCCTTTCGAACTGAGATGAGGAGGAATTTATTCAGCCAGAGTGGCTTACCCGTGGAACTCTCTGCCAGAGAAGGTTGTGCATGCCAAGTGATTGAGTGCATTTAAAATAGGAAAAGAAGAAACAGTATAAAAAAAGCTCAATTCTCATTTTAAAACTGAGATTAGTTGCTCAAAAGAACAAACTTGTGGCATGATATACTGTAGTATTACATTTAGTACTGAAACAGTCGTCTTTCATAAAGAACAATACACTGGAGAAATTCAGCAGGTCTGGCAGCAGCTATGTTGAGAAAAATAGTTAACATTTCAAGATCAATGATTCTTATTCATAGAACATAGAAAATAGAAACAGGGATAGGCCAGTCAGCCCTTCAAACCAGTACTGTGGCAAATAATTCCATGGGCTCACCACTTTCTGGATGAAGCAACCTCAATCATCAATGGCCTATGCCATATCTTTAAACTATGACCCGATTCTGGGCTCTGAGGTCATCGAAAATATTTTTCCTAATTTTACCTTGCCTAGTCTTGTTAGAATTTTATAGGTTTCTTTGAGATCACCCCTCATTCATATAAACTCCAGTGAATACAGACCTAACTGATCAAGTCTCTCATCATATATCACTCCTGTCATACTGGGAATCAGTCTGGTAAATCTTTGTTGCAGTCCTTCCATAGCCAAAGCATCCTTCCTCAGGCAAGGAAGCCAAAACTGCACACAATACTCTCGGTGTGATCTCACCAAGGCCTTGTACAAGTGCAAAAAGACTTGTACACAATTCAAAAGACTGCTGCACAATTCAAATCCTTTTATTTTGAAGGCTAACATGCCATTCGTCTTCTTCACCACCTGCTGCACCTCCACATTAAATTTCAGCAACAGGTGTGCAAGGACATCCAGGTCTCATTGCACCGACTCCTTTCCCAAACTATTGCCATTCATATAATAACCTGCCTTTCTGATTTTTGGTAACCAAAGGTGGATAACCTCACATTTATCCACATTATACTTTATCTGCTATGTATCTGCCCACTTACATCTTATTTAAATCATCTCTGCAGCCTCCTCACAGTTCAGCTTCCCACCCATTGTCACCTGCAGATATTGGAGATATTACTAATTTAGATGAAAGAACTAAATGTAACATATATTGTGAATTCTTGGGGACCAAGCGCTGATCCCTGTGGTACTGACTAGTCACTGACTACCACTCAGAAAAAGACTTGTTTATCACTAGTCTTTGTTTGCCAAATAGTTCCACTTCAATACACTACCATCAATTCCACGTGCTTTAATTTTACACGTAATGTCTTATATGGGACTTTAGTGAAAGCCTTCTGAAGGAAAACTATATTCACTGGCTCCCCTTTATGAAATCTACCAGTCGCATCCTTAAAAATTCCAGTAGATTTGACAAACCGGTCTCAATTACACAGTAACTAACAAACCTACTCTGCAAGGGCATATCATCATCAATTGATGTTGATATTTGCATAGATTTACATAGAATGTACAACACAGAAATAGGGCATTTTTACATAGTGACTTCACACCCTCAGGACACTCCAAAGCACTAAGCATGAATTATTTTTGAACCATAATGTCGAATGTTTGGCAGTCAATTTGTGCACAACCATATTCCAAAAGTAACAAAGAAGTAAACAACCAGTTAATCAGTTTTTCAAAGGGGTAAATATTAGCCATGGCACCAAACATTTTGTGGGTTCTTTTACTCCAGCTGAACAGGTAGAGAAGGACTCGGTTTAAAATATCATCAAAATAGTGACAAGTTCCAACAATGGAGTAGTCCTGTCACCTAAGTTATGTCCTCAAGTCTCTGCAGTGGGTTTGAACCCACTTAGGCCCCAGAGTGCTGCCACTGGGCCAAGCTCATACTCAAATACGCTATTTGCTTACCACCATGTTTTGCATCTTGGTTTCAACACAGGGCCATTTCATGAGTCAGGAAAAAGTGGAAAGGCAAGTTTTTTTTTGAGGGGGAGGAATAGTTAATTTGATTAATCCTCATTTTGATTATGTTATGTTTTTTGACTAAACTTCTGCTGTTAAGCAACGTCCTTTCTAGGCAGTGTGATGGTGCAGAATCGAAGAGGGTGGTGCTGGAAAAGCACACTGGTCAGGCAGTATCCGAGGAGCAGGAGAGTCATTATTTCGAGCATAAGCTCTTCATCAGGAATGAGAGGTGGCCCAAGGGGGCTGAGAGATAAATTGGGCTGGGGGGAGGGGGGAGAGGGGTTGCTGATAGATCGGAGAGGAGGGTAGAGCGGATAGGCAGGAAGGAAGATGGAGAGGCAGGGCACTTCAAAAGGGCAGTGCCGAGTTGAAAGTTGGATCTGGGATAAGGTGGGGGGAGGGGTAACGAGGAAACTGGTGAAATCCACATTGATCCCGTGTGGTTGGAGGGTTCCAAGATGGAAGATCAGGCGTTCTTCCTCCAGGCGTCAGGTGGCAAGAACTTGGTGGTGGAGGGGGCCCAGGACTTGCATGTCCTTGGTGGTGTGGGAGGGGGAATTAAAGTGTTCAGCCACGGGTTGGGGGGCTGTTTAGTGCGGGTGTCCCAGAGATGTTCGCTGAAACATTCCACTAGTTGGTGTCCTGTCTTCCCAATGTAGAGGAGACCACATAGAGGGCAATGAATACAGTAGATGACATGTGAGGAAGTACAGGCAAGTCTCTGTCTGATATGGAAGGATCCTTTGGGGCCTTGGAGGAAGGGGAGGACAGAGATGTAGGCGCAGGTTTTGCACTTCTTGTGATGGCAGGGGAATGCGCCAGGAGTGGAGGGTGGGTTAGTGGAGGGGGCGTAGACCTAACAAGGGAGTTGTGGAGGGAATGGTCTCTGTGGAATGCAGCTAGGATAGGGAGGGAAATATATCCCTGGTAGCGCAGTCTGTTTGTAGGTGGCATAAATGGCAGAGATTGATGTGTTGTATCTGGAGGTTGGTGGGGTGGCAGGTGAGGACCGGGGTGGGGGGTGGTGGTTCTGTCCTTGTTGCGATTGGAGGGGTGGGGTTCAAGGGCAGAGGTGTAGGAAGTGGAGGAGATGTGCTGTAGGGGACCATGAGGGTGGGGAATTTGCAGACCTTGAAGGAGGTGGCCATCTGGGATGCTCTGTGGTGGAATTGGTCCTCCTGGGAGCAGATGCGGTAGAGGCAGAGGAATTGGGAGTAACAGAGGAATTGGGAGTAGCATTTTTACAGGAGGCAGGTTGGGAGGAGGTGTAGTCCCAGCAGCTATGGGAGTCAGTGGGTTTGAAGTAGACGTCTGTATTGAATCAGTCACCAGAAATAGAGATGAAGAGGTCCAAGAAGGGGAAGCAGGTGGCCGAGATGGTCCAGATGAACTTGAGATCAGGGTGGAAGGGGTTAATGAAGTTGATGAATTGTTCAACCTCCACATGAGAGCACAAAGTGGCACTGATAGTCATCAATGTGGTGGAGCAAAAGGTGCGGAACAGTGCTAGTGCAGCTGCGGAAGATGGGCTGTTCCACATACCTGACAGAGGCATTTCCAGCTACATTCCCCCAGCCTGTCCTACCTGTCCACCTTCCTTACCACTTATCTGCTCCACCCTCCTCTCCGATCTATCAGCATCATCCCCTCCTTTCATCTACTTATCACATTCCCAGCTACCTTCTCCACAGCCCCCCATTTATCTCTCAGCCCCCTTTGGCTACCCCCTCATTCCTGATGAAGAGCTCATGCTCAAAATGCCAACTCTCCTACTCCTCCTGTGTGAGCATGTGTGAGTGCGAGTGAGCATGAGTGAGAGTGTGTGCGTTTGCATGTGCATGCTTGGTAAAGTGTGTGTGACAATGTGATGGAGTATAAGCCTGAGAGGGTGAATGCATGGATGAGAGTGTGGGGGGTGAGAGTGTGGGGTGTGTGTGTCACACGCAAACACGATCACATGCAGGCGCGCGCACACAAACACACACACACTCATGTACGCACACATAAAAGTCTATGGTGTGAATTTGCATTTGCAGAATTATATTTGCAGACACATTCTATTTTGCTCAAAAAGCACTCAATCTGTAGGCAGTCAATGCAGGCATAAATCCATGTAATAATTTATAAATTCCTACTTTGGAAATAGAACCACTCTGACTCACGACGTGATACAGACAGACTCTAACCTCACACCGTTAATGCATTGTCTGAGCTGAGATGTCAACTTAAGATTTTATATTTAAAAAAAGGTATCTTGAGAATGTGATTTAAAAGTAGTTCTGGGATTTACATATTAATGAATTGAAACCTGCAACCTATTCTAAATGATGAAAGACTTAACAGCAATCTAGGTTTGTTAAATATATCATTTCAGTTGCATGACACTGCAATCTTTTGCTATAAATTCTGTATCTTATGATCCTGCTCCACAGCTACCAGAGGAAGGAGCAGTGCTCCAAAAGCTAGTGCTTCCAAATAAACATGTTGGACTATAACCTGGTGTTGTGTGATTTTTAACTTTGTCCACCCCAGTCCAACACCGACTCCTCCACATGATGACTCCAGAAAGACATATCTTACATCAGCACAGCACCTTTCAGAATCCCTCCCGTCTACTTAAATGCTTTACAGTCAATTAAACATTTTTGACGTATAGTCATTGTTGTACCTAGATGAAGGCAATAATTAATTTGTACATAGAAAGTCTTTTCCCTGGGGTGGGGAAGTCCAGAACTAGAAAACATAGATTTAGGGTGAGAGGGGAAAAATATAAAAAAAAAGAGACCTAAGGGACAACTTTTTCACTCAGAGGGTGGTACATGTATGGAATGAGCTGCCAGAGGAAGTGGTGGAAGATAGTACAATTGCTATATTTAAAAGGCATCTGGATTGGTATATGAATAGAAAGCGTTTAGAGGGATATGGGTTGGGTGCTGGCAGGTGAGACTAGATTGGGTTGGGATATCTGGTCGTCATGGACAAATTGGACCGAATAGTCTGTTTCTGTGCTGTACATCTTTATGACTCGGACTCTATGAGCAGATAATCTGTTTTAGTGTGTAATAGTGTGTAATAGTGTGTAATAAATATTTAAGGACATTGGGAGAATTGCACGACTTTTCTCTGAACAGAGTGTGCTCCAAATACAAAGAAGGCTACTGCTACCTACACATGCAGTTGACACCAGTAACTCTTGGTGTCAGATTTGCCTAGGCTGTTAATCAGAATAAGATTTTGGCAACTTGCAGCAACTAAGAAGGGTGACCTTGGCCACAATAAAGAAAGCTTTGGATAACAGCAGGGTTGATTGTAGAAATTCTGGTCCCAAAAGAGGTTTAGTATCAAGGTCTGGAGAAAGATGCAGTGGTCGTTGTCAAGGTTTGCTCCGAGCAACTGTGAAGCAGGGCTCTGCACTTTGTAGGCTGTTCCCAGAAATGCACACACAGACAAATTTCAACTGCTCCTGGAGGACCGTCAACTCAATGAAACATGCTCTTTCATTTGCCCAAAACTTGTGGGTCTTCCAGTGTAAAGGGTTGACCTTGATGAAGTGTTGCAGACTGGAACATTCTAAGGTCCAGGACTACACGCTGAGTGATTAACTAAAACTTGGGGCAGCTGCCAGTGGGGAAAAACCACCATTAAGAATTTTCTGCCAAAATAAAATGAGGGTCCATTCAGTTATCAGACCCTCTTGTCACTTCAAAATAGCGTTATCCGTGAATAGGAAATGTAGTTGTTTGCAACTCCAGCGAAGCCCTGAAAAATGTCAAATTCTAACGCGTTTGGTTATTTTTCCCCTGAAAAGACTGTACAGAACTGTTTTGTACCTTGTGAATGTACATAAAGATATTTTTTGTGAATAAAGAATACTTTTGCAATAAAAGAATCAGAAAGCTCAAATTGTTAATAAGTAAACAGAAGGGAAAATAGTAAAGAAGGTGAAGAAGCCAACACACATGAAACAATTAATGAAGAAATCCACAGCCAAACAATAAAAGTTGCAAGCATTACATTCTGAAGCCATAGCAGAACCCACAGAAATCAACTGGTGTCCCGCAGTCAGTATAATTCTCAACAGAGATCATTTCAAATTGCATAATTTGTTGAATTTTGTTTGAATTTAACATTTGTTAAATCTCCATGCTCTCTACTATAATGAAAAGGTGTCTAGCACGTTATTTCACTTGATCCATTTGCGCATGCGTGTCTTTGCACCATCTAGAGGTGGCAGTCATATAATTCAGACTTCTTTGAATACTCCCAGAGAATCTTTTATGAAACCACTGATGACAAACAGGGCCTCATCTCAACAAAAAGGCAGTACTGACATATCAGCTAACAGATCTCAAATAAGTATGCAACACTAAAAACACCAGTTGAAAAATAATCTTCAATTTCTTAATTTTGCCATGTGCTAGGATTCAGGTTATTGTCTGTTGCAATCATTGCTGAAAAACAGTATCACTCTTATGCAATCAATACTCATATCAAGCACTCTTGAGCAAACATCAGGCAGGCTCAATGTGAAGTCAAACGATTTCTATATGGAACTTGGATATCATCGCTATAAAAGAAACGGGACTTAGGGATGGACAGGATTGGCAGCTCAATACTCCAGGGTACAGATACTATAGAAAGAGTGGCAAGACAGGAGGGGGTGGTGTGTTTAGTTAGGGATAACATTATAACTGTACTTAGGGACGATATTCATGCAAGATCATCCAGTGAAGTTACACGGATGGAACTAAAAAAAAAGATAGGGATGATCACCTTGCTGAGATTGTATTACAGACGCCCCCAGTAGTCAGAGGAAAATTGAGATGCAAATATGTAAAGAGATCTCAGATTTCTGTAAGAAAAATAGGGTTGTAATGTGAAGAGAATTTAAGTTTCCAAATAGAGACTGGGACTGTCATAACATTAAGGGCATGGATGGGGAGGAATGCTTTAAGTGTGTACAAGAAAATTTTCTTATTCAATTTTTGGATGTACCGAATAGAGAAAAAGCAATTCTTGACCTCAAGTTGGGAAATAATATAGGGCAAGTGACTGAGGTGTCAGTGGGAGAGCATTTTGGGGCAAGTGATGATAATTCCATTAGTTTTAAAATAGTTATGGAAAAGGATAGAACTGCTCAAAAAGTTAAAATTTGAAATTGCAGCAAAGCTGATTTTGACAGTATTAGACAGGAATTTTCAAAAGTTGATTGGGGAAGACTGGTTGCTAATAGAAGACGGTTAGGAGGTGAGAGGCCTTTAAGAATGAGGTAACAAGTTCACATTCAGTATGCTTTTGTTAGAGTGAAGGGCAAGGCTGATAGGTGTAGGGAATGCTGGATGACTAGAGAAATTGAGGCTTTGGTCAAGAAAAAGGAAGAATTTATCAGGGTACAGAAAGCTGGGATCAAGTGAATTCCTAAAGAATACTTAGGGGGTATACTTAAGAGGATAATTAGGAGGGCAAAAAGGGGACATAAGATAGCTTTGGCAAATAAAGGTAAGGACATTCCAAAGAGATTCTTTATGTAAATACATTAACAGCAAAAGAATAGATTAGATTAGATTACTTACAGTGTGGAAACAGACCCTTCGGTCCAACAAGTCCACACCGAAGCGCAACCCACCCATATCCCTACATTTACCCCTTACCTAACACTACGGGCAATTTAGCATGGCCAATTCACCTGACCTGCACATCTTTGGACTGTGGGAGGAAACCGGACGACCCGGAGGAAACCCACGCAGACACGGGGAGAACGTGCAAACTCCACACAGTCAGTCGCCTGAGGCGGGAATTGAACCCGGGTCTCTGGCGCTGTGAGGCAGCAGTGCTAACCACTGTGCCACCGTGCCGCCCACGGATAGTTGAGGATAAAATAGGGCCCCCTTAAAAATCAACAAGACCATTTGCGTGTGGAACCACAGGAGATGTGTGAGATACTAAATGAGTATTTGACACCAGTATTTACTGAAGAGAGGGTCATAGAAGGTGGACAGCTTGGGGAAATAAATAGTGATACCTTGAAAAGTTTCCATCTTACAGAAAAGGAGGTGCTGAAGGTTTTAAACACCAGTTTAAATCCCCAGTTCCTAGTCAAGTGTTTCCAAGAACTTTGTTGGAAGTGTTAATGTACAGATTTGAGACGTTATTATATTGAGACATTACCTTTTCAATTAGGAAAATGATTGCTGGCCCCTTGCAGATACTTGCATCATCAAAAGTTACAGGAGAGGTGCCAGAAGACTGGAGGTTAGCTAATGTGGTGCCATTATCTAAGAAAGGTGGTCAGCAAAAGCCAGAGAACTATAGACTGGTAAGCCTTAATGTTAGTGGTGAGTAAGTTGCTGCAGGGGTTTCTATGGGACAAGATTTACATGCATTTGGAAAGCAAGGACTGATTACAGATAATCAGCATGGCTATATGCATGTAAAAACGCCTCTCATTAACTTGATTGAGTTTTTTTGAAGAGGTGACAAAGATTAATGAAGGCAGAGAGGTGGACATTATCTATAGAGACTTCAGTAAAGTGTTTGACAAGATTCCACACGGTAGACTGGTTAGTAAGGAAAAATCACATGGGATCCAGGAAAGCTAGCCATTGGACATTAATCTGTCTTGAAGGTAGGAGGCAGAGGATAGTGATGGAGGGAATGTTTTATGGCCTGGAAGCCTGTGACCAGTGGTGTACCACAAGAATCAGTGATAGGTTCACTGCTTTTCATATTTTCAAATGATTTGGATGTGAATATCAGAGGTATGTTTAGTAAGTTTACAGATGACACCAAAATTGGTGATATAGATGACAGTGAAGAAGATTACCTCAAAATATGATGAAACTTTGATCAGATGGGCCAAGGAATGACGCATGGAGATTAATTTCATTAAAATTGATGTGCTGCATTTCAGTAAGGCAAGCCATGGCAGGACTTATACAGTAAATGGTAGGGCCCTAGGCAATATTGCTGAACAAAAAGACCTAGGGTGCAGGTGCATAGTTCCTTGAAAGTCGAGTTTCAGGCAGGTGGTGGTGAAGGCGGCATTGGCATGCTTCCCTTTACTGGTCAGTGCACTGAATTTAGGAGTTGGGATGTCATGTTGCAGTTGTACAGGATATTGGTGACAGTTCTTTTGGAATACTGCATACAATTCTGATCGCCCTTCTATCGGAAAGAATTTTGTTAAACTTGAGAGGGTGCAAAAATGGTTTTCAAGGATGTTGCCAGGGCTGCAGCACTTGAGCTATACGGACAGAGTGAATAGGCTGGGTCCTGGAGTCTCAGAAACTGAGGGTGACCTTTTTTGAGATTTATAAAATAATGAAGGGCATGGATAGGGTGAATAGCCAAGGAATGTTTCCCAGTGTGGGGAACTCTAAAACTAGAGGATATTGGTTTAAGGTGAGGAGGAAAACATTTAAAAAAAGACCTAAAGGGTAACTTTTTCAGAAGGTGATGCATGTATGGAATGAGCTGCCAGAGGAATTGGGGAAGGCAGGTACATAACAATATTTAAAAGGCGTCTTGATGGGTATATGAATAGGAAGGATTTAGAGGGATTATGGGCCAAATGCTGGCAAATGGTACGAGATCATATTGGGATGTCTGGTCAATGCAGATAAGTTGGACCAAAAGGTCTGTTTCCATGCTGTATAACTGAGTCTAACTAAACAAAGCAGGCATAATGTAAGTTGGATATGAGGAAATTCTGATTCCAAAATCTAATAATTGCCATTGCTTTGATACAAGTCACTCTTGAATGATCCAGGAGTATTCCATCATTCCTGCTGTACAGGTTTGGCAGTCAGATTTTGGTGACATACATGACAATGACTTCGCCATTGCAAATCTCTTCTGTTTTTGCTGCTGGTGACACAAAGTCTTCTTACACCTGTTCCGCTGTTGAGAACCTTTCAGGTCACACTTTATCTGATGAATCCCCCTGACCTTGCTGCCACGGAAGGCCTTACCAAAAGCAAAGAGCTCTGACAGTACCGCTTGAAGGATCACTGGAGCACATAAGCTTCTCCTGTATGTCAAGATGGCAATCCATGGACTGCCCAACTATATAGAGAAAATGACCAAGCCAAGGAAATTATTCAGAATTTCAAATCCTAATCAATAACCAGGGATCCCTGATTATCCCACCCCTGAATAATTAGTGGAGAAGCACAAAGTCAATGTGTAAGACACTGAATGACTGCATATGGGTAACACTGCGACAAGAATCTGAGCCACAGAGCCAGATCATAAAAGATGAATACTATGGGATAAAAGACATACTATATAACTAAAAATTTGCTTAAGGTAATGGTTATGCATAAAGACAATTGCACAAAGCACAACTGGTGAATTAAACTATGAAATAAGTAATTTTGGGGATTATTTCACTTGCTGCCTCACATATTAAAGTTTAAATACAGAAACAATTACTTTAGCCAACCTTTCACAACCATGCAAGTACAGGGGAGATTGTTTCTACAATTACAGTTTCAATCAACCATGCTTGGCTTCCAGCATTATTTATAGCCTGCATGACACAGCTGCTGAACTTTGATGTTCTGGACCAGATCCACTTCAGGGCTTGGTTTCCTATCAGCGATAATATTAACACGTCCACACATCATATGCTCTGAATGTTGATTTAAACACAAAGATATGACTACTCTCAGACTTACCCTTTAATATAACTTTACTGGGGTGAATGCATGCAACAATGTGCAGGCAACAAAGAAAACAGTTCTAAATTAACTGCATTATTAAAACTGAATCATCTCTGCTAATCCATGCACATATACTGAGCCCAGATAATGACACTGGGTTTTAACAGTCTGTGGTATTAAAGATATTTTCTAACAACCTCCACTCTCCATCTTGCTGCTAAATGCAATATCTGCTTATTACCTTAAAAGAGGGGAAGGA
>NC_057748.1:10083132-10088914 GCF_004010195.1 Chiloscyllium plagiosum | reverse complement strand
AGAAGAAGAACAGCAGAAACATGGGAACACCACCAACCTGCAAGTTCCCCTCCAAGCCACACACCATCTTGATTTGAAACTATATTGACATTCCTTCAGTGTCATATGGTCAAAATCTGGAACTCCCTAAGCTACTCCTGCCCTCCTGTCTCCCTTCAGTTTTCCATTCAACCCTGTGGCCCCCTCATAATTTTGCCAGTAAGAGGGAAGAAGTTTCAATTCTGTCTCACATTACTTTTCACCTCCATAGCAGCAGAGACTGGAACATTCAGAGCCATTCCGAATCATCCAGTAGTTCAAAGTTGTGGTCTGCAATTCTGATTATTCCTTCCTATTGCTTACAGTACCTGGCTTTCTTAAAGCTCTCTAATCATAAAAATGTCAGTAGCTCACTTCAACACTGTGTTGGCTTTAAATGTCTTCTCTCTCCAAATCTTACAGTGGTCATATATATGTTGAAAATCGTAGTGTACAGTGTACTTACACAGCCTTTTTCCGAACAGATTCCATGACCAAACAAGTCAAAATGTTGCTTCTGTTGCGTGGATTTCTGATGTTTTAAGGTCATTTTAGAGATTATACATGAGCAGATTAGTATTTACATGGATCACAAGATAAAGCATGTACAGGAAATAATGAGAAAGACAAACTGAATACTGCTCTTTAATGTAAGATAATGTACTGTTCTGTTGCCCTGCTATTGGAAGGACATTATTAAATTGGAAAGGATGCAGAAAATATTTACAAGGATGTTACCAGGACTGTAGAGTTCAAGTGAGAAGGAGAGGCTGAATAAGCTGAGACTTTTTTTCACTGGAGGGTAAGAGGTTGAAGGGTGACCTTACAGAGATTATAAACCATGAGGGGCACAGATAAGAAATAGCAAAGGGTTGAGGAGTTTAAAACTAGAGGACACAATTTTAAGGTGAGAGGAGAAAGATATAAAAGGAACCTGAGTGGGACCGTTTTCACACAGAGTGTGATTCGTATGTGGAATGAGCTGCCAGTAGAAGGTACAACATTTAAAAGAAATTTGGACAGGTACCTGAATAGGAAAAGTTTAAAGGAATATGGTGAAAGTGAGGATTGCAGTTGCTGGAGATCGAGTCAAGATTAGAGTGGTGCTGGAAAAGCACAGCAGGTCAGGCAGCATCCAAGGAGCAGATAAATCGACGTTTCGGGCAAAAGCCCTTCATCAGGAATGAGTTGCATTCCTGATGAAGGGCTCCTGCCTGAAATGTTGATTTTCCTGCTGTTTAGAGGAATGTGGGTTGAACACTGGCAAGTAGGACTACTTTAGTTTGGGAATCTTGGTCGGCGTGGATGAATTGGACTGAAGGGTTTGTTTCCATCCTGCATTACTCTGTGATTCTATCGAAGGGGTATAAAAAGTGGAAACTCTTCCTCCTAATGCAGGGTATTGGTGAGATCACACCTAGAGTACTATTTGTAGCTTTTGGTCTCTTTATTTAAGGAAGAGCTTACTCGCATTGGCAACAGTTTAGAGAAGATTATTAGGCTGATTCCTGAAATTGAGAGGCTGTCTTCTGAGGAGATTAGGCTTGTACTACTGTTTAGAAGAGTAGATGAGCTTATTAAAACATATGATGGAGTTTGACCAGGAGGAGGACTGCAGAGCTTAAATCTGATCCACTGATGTGGAATTTTTCAGCCTTGTCTATCACTTACTGCTCATGCAGTTTGTCTCAGAGGTAGTCCTGTTCTGTAGATACACCAGGGTGACACCTCATTGTTAAGTATGCCTGGTGCTGCTCCGAGCATCTCCTGTACTATTCATTGAGCCAGGGTTGATTGTTTGGCTTGATGGTAAAGATAGAGTTGAGGATATGCTGGGCCATAGGTTTGCAGATTGTGTTTTTGAGTACCATTCCTCTGCTGCAGCAGACGTAGCAGAGTGGTATATGGTATTCGACAAGTTTCCTTGTCCGTGTTTGGCCTGGTGCCATGAGATTTCATAACGTCTGATGTCAATGTTGAGGGACTCCCATGGCAAATCTCTCCTTTTGAAATCTCTCCAGTTTGTCACCACCTCTACTGAGTCTGCCCTGTCAGTGACATCATTAAAACTTCTAATTCCGGATTTTCTGAATTCAAATTTCAACATCTGCCACAACAGGATTCATTTTGGATAAACAAAGCATTATCCAGGTCTCTGGATTTCAATCCTGCAACAATACTGCTACACAATTGCCTTCACTTCCCATTGAATTTTTGCAATTAATTTGCCTGTGACAAAGGTCCCCTGACTTTTCATCCTTGGCTTCATTGATATATACAGACCTGTCTTGTATACGATATTGAATTTAAAATCTTTATCCTCATCTCCTGATTACTTGGACTATTCATCCTGGAAACTTTGATGATATTATGCTCCCTACCTTGCACTCCTTGTGACTCTGTGCCCCCTCCCACCAGACAGACAGTTATTAGTCGATCTTCCATCCATCTATTTGGATCTCACTCCCTAAAATCCTTTGCCATCTTTAAAAACCTTCTCAAAATAGAGTTACTACAGCACAGAAGGAGGCTGCATGGCCCATCAAGTTGATGCTGGCTCTATGGAGAGCAGTCCACACAGTGCCATACCCCTTCCCTTTCCACGTTTATTTCTCTCACGTGCCCTTCTGATTAGCTTTTAAAATGATTGATTGACTCCACCTCTTAGACTAACCTTTTTGCTCCCCTCTTCATTCTCCTGCAGAGGTTCATTGTTCACTTTGTCACTGTGTTAAATACTTTAGCAGACTTTCTGGCATTCGAAGGAAAAACTTGCATTTATATAGGGCTTTTCACAAATGCCAAACACACTCAAAACACTACACAACCAGTGAAGTACTTTTAAAGTGTAGCCACTGTTGTAAGAAAAATGTAGAAAATGCAGCAGCTAATTTGTCCACAGGTATATCCCACAAGATGATGGTGGTGAAGGACTGCTAAGCCAGAGCTCTTCCACTCTGTTTCATTTTTCTCTCTTCACTTTTTTTCATTTTTCTTTTTACCTTCTGTCCTTGGGCGGCATCAGCAATGTCTGGGGTGAAAGGCAGTGCGGACTCCAGACCTCAGCATGGACCCGAACCCCACGGGCTCAGCATGTTCTCGGACTCCCAGCCTCGGCACGGACTTGATCTGCCGGCCTCAGCGTGGACATGGACACCCAGCCTCAGAGTGGACACGGACTCTCAGCCTAAGAGTGGACTCAATCTCCTGGCCTCAGGGTGGATACGGACTCCCGGCCTCAGAGAGGGCTCGATCTCCCAGCCTCAGAATGGATTAGACTCCTGACCTCAGCTTTGGCTCAAACCCCCGGCCTCAGCATGGGCTCGAGCTCCCGACCTCAGTGTGGATTAGACTCCTGACCTCAGCATAGACCCAACATAAAACCCAGAGAGGTCTGGTTTGGAAGCACTGTTATTCTGAAATCTTATTTCTCCATTTTTCTAATTTTTTGCTGGACTTCTTATCTCTTTATATTTCTATATAGTTTCTCATTAACAATTTGTACTTAAGAATTTGTACCTAGGTACCTGTGTACCTAAGATGACGCTGTAAATAGCAACTTGTAAACTTTTCACTGTACTTCTGGTGAGTACATGTAACAATAAAGCTAATTCAAATGGCAATGCACTAAGGACCAGTGAATATGTTGTGATGATGCTGATTGATGGATCCATATTGGCCAGAATAACTGCTCTGCTCTTCTTAAAAATAATGTCATGGGATCGGTAAAATACATCCGCCCACACAACTTAGGCCTCAAGTTAGCATCTTATCTGAAAGGTGGCACCTCTGACAATGCAGCTGACTCTCAGTATTGCACTGGAATGTCAGCACTGGCTCTTATTAAAAGTTGAATATAAATGCAGCTTCGATTTTGAGAACTGCTATGCAATAGACTCTGGCTTAATTCTCCATTTACTCCCATCTTCATTGTACTGGCATCACCCTTTATCAGCTATTCTCCACCATATGTCATCTTCCTTCAGCTGATGGTGGATGATCACATGGGAATAAGATCCTGGTTCCTACCTTTTTTCATAGAATCCCCACAGTGTGGAAGCAGACCTTTGGCCCATCAAGTCCACATGACCCACTGAAGAGCCTCTCACCCAAACCCACCCTATCCCTGTAACCCTCCATTTCCCATGGCTAATCTAAGTAGACACCACGGGGTAAATTAGCACGGCCAATCCACCTAACCTGCACATTTTTGGACTCTGGGAAGAAACCAGAGCACCCAAAGGAAACCCACGCAGAGACACAGAGAAGATGCAAACTCCACACAGTCGCGCAAGGGTAGAATCGAACTCGGTTCTCTGGCGCTCTGAGGCAGCAGAGCTACCGCTGAGCCGCCCAAAGACTTTAAGTTGCCCAGCCCTCTGTGACTGCCTGGGGTACATCCCTAATGACTGGGGCAGCAGTGGAATTCAAACACGACTCAATTGAGTTTGGAGCTTAAATCTAGTGCCTTAGACCAGTTGTCCAGAGTACCAGGTTTAATAGCTTACAATTGGTTTCCAGCTATCAGGCAATTCAATGCACGGTCACTGATTCCCATGTTCCTACGTTTACAAAATCAAAAGATTTGCTTTTACACAATGCCTTTAGTAGCCCCGAGGACACCTAACAGCAGTTTGAAGTCAGTGTTGCAGTGGAAAAAAAGGAAGGAGCTAATTTGCACACAACAAGCTCTCAGCAGCAGATATCCTACAGTGACCAGAAAACCTGTTTTTTAAAAAGTGATGTTGATTGAGGAATGAATGTTGAGGACATGGGGGAACATCACCCCTGCAATGATCCCGCTGAACTTAGTGATTTCAGGGCAGGGTAAGGAATACTGAAATTTAGTATGCTATGAAAACAAACTGACCGCTTATGTTTTACAGGGAGCATTGTAATTGTACCTCATTCCAAGTTTTAAAAAAAACTTTTCCTTATGTCTAAGAGGGCTTCAGTTAATTCCTTGTCTGGAAGGTTAGCATCTCAATTATGCAGCACTCACTCAGTAGTGCATTGAGGGTCAGCTTAGGTTCTGCACTGAAGTCTCTAGAGTGAGATTTGAACCTGTGATCTTCAGACCTCTGGTTGCTACCACTGAGCTATGACAGGATGACTGTAAACCTTCAAAATTGTACACTCTTCTTAAATATAGAGTGCACTGAAAGAAATGCAAATCAACAGCAGGGCATTTTTGAAATTGCATAGATATACCCTCACTCTACCTTCCTCCTGTTCATACTTCTTGCCTACATTATCCATTATTAATTCCAATACTCTCATTTGCATGGGAAACTGCCTATGTAAATATCACATAGTGGAAAATCACACAACACCAGCTTATAGTCCAACAGGTTTATTTGGAAACACTAGCTTTCGGAGCACTGCTCCTTCAACAGGTGGTTCTGGAGCACAGCTGCACAGTTATCTGATGAACAAACAGTGCTCTGAGAGGTAGTGTTTCCAAATAAACCTGTTGGGTTATAACCTGGTGTTGTGTGATTTTTAACTTTGTACCAACACCAGCTCGGAGAAAGTGAGGACTGCAGATGCTGGAGATCAGAGCTTAAAAATGCGTTGCTGGAAAAGCACAGCAGGTCAGGCAGCATCAAAGGAGCAGGAGAATCGACGTTTCGAGCATAAGCCCTTCTTCAGGATTGAGGAGGGTGTGCCAAGCAGGCTAAGATAAAAGATAGGGAGGAGGGACTTGGGGGAGGGACGTTGGGAATACGATAGGTGGAAGGAGGTTAAGGTGAGGATGATAGAC
>NC_057748.1:10079545-10080945 GCF_004010195.1 Chiloscyllium plagiosum | reverse complement strand
GCAGGGCTGGGAGCTAGGACCTGGTGTGGGGCTGGAGCTGGGAGTGGGGGCGGGGTTAGGCGTGGGGACGGGGATCGGCGTGGGGGCGATATTAGGCGTGGGGATGTGGTTAAGCATGGGGGCGGAGATTGGTGCAGGGGTGGAGTTAGATGTGGGGGCGGAGATCAGCATGGGGCGGGGACGCATGCGGCGTGGTCGTTGTGTAGGTGAGTGACGTCATTGGGGACGGAAGTAGATGTGGCGACAGCAACTCCGGGGGCAAAAGTGGCAGCGGCGACGGCAGAAACGGTGCTGTTCCTGGTGGTTGTGGACCCCGCGGAGGCCGCGAATCTGTCGGCGATGGTCTTCCTGGCGATCGTGGAGGCAGTTGTCTGGGCGGCGATCGCCGAGGCTGCATGGTCGATGGGGACGGAAGTGACGTAATGGGTTCGGCGGCGGTTGCTACAGCAGCCGCATGGTTAATGGCGCCCGAGTGCTTCCAGAGGCAGATGGAACATTCTTGAACTGTTGAAGAATCCGGAGTGTGGGGGTAAGTACATGAAAGGTTTTGGTACTTACTATCTTTAATTTCCGATATGGCTAGGAAGAACTGTTTGTATAGTGTATGGATTCTTCTGTGGATGAAGAAGAGTAGAGGACCTTTACAGGTCTGTGAGAGTGTTGTCCTGAGCTGGGGAAGGGAATGTAGGTAGCGGCGCATGGCTGCAAGCGTGGATCGGAGGATCCGGAGGGAGGTCTGTTGTTGGAGGCTTCAGATTTGTTGTAGGTACTGGTTGTCCTGGTTGGGTCCAAATTTTGTTGGTCTGAACGTAGTCTGGAGTCCATGCGGAGTCAGTCGGTTCGGTAGACAGGTGCTGAGGAAGAAGATGTGGATGTGGTAGTGAGTCTGTTTGAGGACGTGGCTGAAGAGCTTCAGGGCAAGAGGAGATGACCTGGGGGGTGCAGTGAGAGAGGAACTCACTGAGATCCTTGTGGAGGGAGGATGAGAGCTTCTTCAAGGAAGGCATCCTTGCAAGAGGATTCGCAGTAGGGTAAAATCAACTAGGAGAAAGTGAGGACTGCAGATGCTGGAGATCAGAGCTTAAAAATGTGTTGCTGGAAAAGCGCAGCAAGTCAGACAGCATCAAAGGAGCAGGAGAATCGACATTTCGGGCATCAGCCCTTCTTCGGGAATGAGGAGGGTGTGCCAAGCAGGCTAAGATAAAAGGTGGGGAGAGGCATTGGGAATACGATAAGTGGAAGGAGGTTAAGGTGAGGGTTATAGGCCGGAGAGGGGGTGGGGGCGGAGAGGTCGGGAAGAAGATTGCAGGTCAAGAAGGCGGTGCTGAGTCTGAGGGCTGGGACTGAGAAAAGGTGGAGGGAGGGGAAATGAGGAAGCTGGAGAAATCTGCATTCATCCC
>NC_057748.1:10053618-10078764 GCF_004010195.1 Chiloscyllium plagiosum | reverse complement strand
ACTTTCTTCCACCTATCATATTCCCAACGCCCCTCCCCCAAGTCCCTCCTCCCTACCTTTTATCTTAGCCTGCTTGGCACACCCTCCTCAATCCTGAAGAAGGGCTTATGCCCAAAACGTTGATTCTCCTGCTCCTTTGATGCTGCCTGACCTGCTGTGCTTTTCCAGCAACGCATTGTTAAGCTCTGATCTCCAGTTCCTCCACATCCTATAGTGACCGGGGCGGGCGGGCGGGTGGGGGTTGCAGCGCCACCACCTGGTTGGGGGGATGTAGTTACCAAGGCCCAATGGAACTGGGGGAATGCAGCCTGAAAGTCAATGAGCAAGTTATCACCATGTAAGCACACTTGTTAGAACTGTTGATACTGATAGGGATTAGGCTAGGGAAATATTGAACTTTTCATATGTTTATTGTGGAGAGTCATTGCTGAGCAATTCTTCACGTTATAGGCTAACTGTGTGTCCCATGTGTCAACTGGGGTGAATGATAGAATCTCCACAACGTGGAAGCAGGCCATTCAGCCCATTGAGTCCACACTGACCTTCTGGACATCATCCCACCCAACCCAAACCAACCCTGTAACTCAGCATGGCTAATCCACCTAACTTAAACATCCCTGGACCGTATGAAAACTTTAGCATGGCCAATCCACCTATCCTGCATATCTTTGGACTGTGGAACCATATCGGTGCTCCCAGAGGAAACCTGCATAGATACGGGGAGAATGTGCAAACTCCACATAGTCAGTCATCTGAGCATGGAATCGAACCCGGGCCCCTGGCGCTGTGAGGTAGGTAGCTTGCCGCCCCGTGGAATATGGATTATGAAGATGACGGCACAAATTCAACCAAGTCCACTTTATTTTAATAATCTTTAAATAGAAGTTAATAAAAAGTTATTGGAGTCCTTCAATGCCAAATACAAATTCTCAACAACGAAAAAACACATGCTCCACTAAGAGGATAAGTCTCAGAGATTTTTAACCAAATGTCAAACATTTATCTAATGACGAAACATGGATTTTATTTTGAGTAAGAAACTGTGGTGGATTGAATGGATCAAATGGCCTCCCTTCCTGTTGTAATAACTCTAATGGCTCACAGCACAGCACCCCCAGCAGGGTTTGAAACAATGAGGAGAGAACATGGAAAAGCTCAACAAGTTGGGAGATGTGAGGTGTGTTTTTAAAAGAAAAGCCTGCAGAAGCAAGGGATGTTTAAGGGTGCAAAGCATTCCTCAGGCTGGACATTTTGGGAAAGGACTGAATTGGAACAGCCAATGGTGCAGGGAGTGTTAAGATTTGTAGGAGTGGAAGAAGGAAGAACAAGTAGGATTTGGAGATTACAAAGATTAAGCGAGAAAAATTGAGAGCAGTACTAACTACAGTTTGTTGGTAGTGAATATGTCATTGATAATAAAGGACATTTTTCCTTACATTATCAGTGAAAGTGGAGAAAACATGAAGGAACAGGTTCAATAAACTAAGAGGAAGGAGTTTTACAGCCATCATTTTCATTCAAGCGTGTAAATTCCAAACACAAGAAAACACATTCATATTAAACAAGAATATCTTTAATCAACATTGTGGTAAGAAACCTTGACAACAATTTTCATGCAAAGGAAAGCACACAGGCCTGCTAACATGCCGCTCCACAACATCATAGCATTGTTGAAAAAGCAGGAGAAAGCTCAATCTATACTGAACCCAGGAAACATTCTCAGGCCACGCACTGTGTCAGTGGGATACAAAGTAAAGGTCCCTCTGCATTGCCGTGATCTTTTTAGCAAGGTGAGCAGTGTGACTTTTCCTTTTCCCTTCCCAGGCATCCTCTTAGATCCTTGAGCAAAGCTGACTGTTTTTATTTGATAGCATATGTGTAGTGAGGGACGAACACCGTTCATTTCACTTGTCACGATCCTGGTCTAAATTCGAACTGACTCCAGATTTGAGAAGTGACACAATTGTCTTCTAATCCAGTACATGTCTAATTACCATGGGCTTAATTTCAAGCAATGCAGACAGTTAAGTCTTTTTATGTATATGGTGTGGCCTGGTTTTGTGGTACTCTGTGACATTACAGCTTAAAATTGTTCTTTGACACACTAATAGCTATAATTGTCAGCTGTCGCTCATCTGATAATTTCAAACCACTGAGTCAGATGATTGTGAGTTCAAATCCCAGTCCTGAGACCTGAGCACAGCATCTAGATACTCGAGTGCAGTACTGCTGGGCTGCTGCACTGTTAGGGTGCCATCTCGGAGTTGAGCCATTAAGCTGAAGCCCAATGTGTCCCCTTGGGTCTCGGGTTTAGATTGAAATACGGGTGGTCAACCACCACACAAGCTTGTGTGTTAAGAATGAAACAAATGTGTTTTTCTCTCCCCATTCCAGTCATTTAATCTAATCTGCTCAATGTCCCCTGACTTTTGGCACTTTAGCTTGAAGCTAGGTTGTGTTGACATGTCAGGTGAGGTTGCAACCTCTGAAAGTGAGCTGAAAGATGTGTTGCTAGAAAAGCGCAGCAGGTCAGGCAGCATCCAAGGAGCAGGAGAATCGACGTTTCGGGCATAAGCCCTTCTTCAGGAATCTTCTTCGGGCTTATGCCCGAAACGTCGATTCTCCTGCTCCTTGGATGCTGCCTGACCTGCTGCGCTTTTCCAGCAACACATTTTTCAGCTCTGATCTCCAGCATCTGCAGTCCTCACTTTCACCCCTGACTGTGAGGCTGAGGTTCTCCACTGAAAGGGCTACATGTCTATCTCAATATGAAAACAATATGGACTGGGACTGAATCCTACTGGCACCAAGGCCTCTCGGGGGGCATCATCTGAAACAGTCGGAATGTTAGAATCATTTCACAGACCTATCTCTCCAAACCGTGAGAAACCCCTCGTAATAAATATCTGGTCCCATGACCTTTGAGATAAGCCAGGGCCACTGGCTGGGAGTTTTACATCTTTCTGTTGAGGCTGATGGATCTTTCATACTGAAGGTCAGTGCTCTAATTGTTTGTATCAAAGACAAATGCAGAGGACTGTTGTACAGACACTTAAAAGAATAGTTGGATCTATTAGGAGAACATAACTAGTCTATCAAGAGCTTCTGTGGTCATTTGCAATTACTGCATAAGGTAATGTTTCTGAAAGAGTTAATGCTGTTTCTCCATCC
The DNA here is from genome assembly GCF_004010195.1 of Chiloscyllium plagiosum. Classification (NCBI taxonomy): domain Eukaryota; kingdom Metazoa; phylum Chordata; class Chondrichthyes; order Orectolobiformes; family Hemiscylliidae; genus Chiloscyllium; species Chiloscyllium plagiosum. The sequence continues at coordinate 10,075,593 of NC_057748.1, read as the reverse complement.
AGTGGCTGTATGATATCATTGGATTGGGTGGAGTTCAGACTAGGTAAAAAATGAACTCTTTCAAAACCATTACCTTTTACTGCAGTGTAGTCTTCATTGCCCTGGGCAATTATCTCTCTGCTCCTATTCTACCTGAGGTACAATGCTACTTTTAGGAATGTGGCCGCTCAGCCCTCACCTGTTCTCTCTCGATACAGGAATCAGTCCAAGGCATGCGATGATAGACACAGTCGGTGTAAATGCTGCAGGAGGAAGGCTGGAATCTAACCTAACACAACAACACGAGTCACTCAACACTCAGTCCCAACAGACATCAGCTGTGGCTCCCTCAGGAAGAAGACAAAACTGAAAGTTACTACACCCTCCCTACCACCCCACCCCCCCCAACCATTATATAAAAACATTAGAAAAACAGGAAATCAGAAGAGACCCGTTGGTCTATCAAGCCTGTTACCTCCAAAGAACATATGCAACCTAACCTAGTATGGACCTCAACCACTTTATTTAGATCTGGAGGGGGCAAAGCAGGAAAGTTTTCTTCCCAACTCTTTCTCTCCACAACACATACACACACACACACACAATCCTATAAAACTCAGGGAGGAATACCCATCTTCATGTTCCCTCTTGGCAACTCCAATTCAACACAGAACATTCCCATGGCCTTAGCAGCATCATGTTTCCTTCAGGATTACTGGCATCCACACATACCCCTGCAAACCCTTCACAATTAATAAACCCCTGGCACCATGATCTTTAATTTAACATCAATCAGTAAGGACCAGTGTCACCTGTGTCCCAGCAAAATAATTTTAGTTTTAAATTATTTTTCTAAGAAATTCGGTCTTAATCCCAAGTTAGTCTTTTGCTCCCCATTGTCAAGTTTCAATTTGAAGAACAAAGGTGTGTCCAATCATTCAAGTTCTCTTAAACATATGTTCGTTATTTTCCCGTGGACACTGTTTCTGCAAAGGTGTTCGCCTTTTGACTGTGTTCAGTTGCTAACAATGTCTCAACAGATTAAAGAATGGCCTTAAATCAGTAAAAGGCCTGAGAAATATGACGTGGGGGCCTTAGCAATGGTAATGTTTGAGCGATTCTAGGCCTACTGCAGAGGGCATTTGTGGTCAAAGAGAGGAAGAACAGGCCAAAAGTTCAAAGGGTAATTCTTTGGCCTGTCTACCCTTCCTCTTCGAAGGAGCGAATCCAAACTAAACAGATCACGGGACGTGTTTGTTTATTTTCACAACAAGGTTTAGGATTTCACCACATTGTCAGCGTAGAGGCCCACGTTCCTCGTGATGTGATCGGGTGTGATGGCCTTGCAATCTGTGGGGCCACTGTAAGGATGTTCAAACAGAGATAACTGTGTCCTCTTGCCATGCACTGTTATGAGGCAGCTGCTATAATCAAGCAGCGGCGATGATTTGGCAACGGGCAAGCTCAGTGTCACTCTTGCGGTGGGATCATTCTGACCACTGTCCTTTTGGCGAGTCACGCAAGGGGAACGCATTGGTCCTTGGTCAGCTCCAATGACAGGAGAAGGATTCTCGAGACAGCTACATTTCTGCTGGGCTTTCGAAACCTGCGTGGCTCCATGAGGCATGTTGCTGTCTTTCCCACGGCCTTTCCTGGTGTTGCCGAACAAGAGGGTGAATGGGTTGAAGGTGCTGGTGACCAACTTGCTCTGAAAACCCAGCAGCTTTGGGACAGGGCCTGTCTCCGCTGGCTGCGCGGCCTGATAGCATCCGACATGCGGGGCTGAAGAGTAGACAGACTTCACGTCCAGGGAGAAAGAGCGCTTCAAGCCGCTGGTGTGTGATATCTGCTCCGGCGAGAGGCGGAGCTCGGAGAACCCTTGCTGAAAGGCTGTCATCTCTGGAGCCACTTTCCCAAAGTCTCTGGGATTGCTACCCGCATCATTGCCAAATCCTTTGCCTTTACCCAAACGGTCCATGCGCTGTGCTGGAATGTGCAAGGTGGGAAAATGAGGGGCAAGTATTGCTGCGTCTTCATCGGGGTCTTCACAAGTGTCCAGCTGGTTGGCCTCTTCTTGCGTTGGGCTGTTCTGAGGATGAAGGAGGCTTTGTGCTGTGTGGGCCGAAGCCTGGATCTGAAGGATGGTCTTTTCATACTCCACTAACTGGCCCAGGAAGTTGAAGTTCGGCGATATTGAGGGTCTTCGGTCTTTCACAAACCTGATCAAGGCAAACAATAATTATTTTCATAAGGTAGTTGTAAGCAAAAACGGATGTTAAAAACAATTAGCTTCAGTAGTTAGACCTCCTCCTTCTCCTCCCTTTAGAGGAGGTAGTGATGGTCATAGTTCTATCTCTAAACTAGTATTTCAGAGGTCCACACTGATGTTCTGAGAGTGGGCTTCCAATCCCACCACAGTAGCCTGGCTGAAAATAAATGAAAGAATCAGAAATATGAAGCCGGTCTCAGTAATGACCAGGATGATTATAATTGATTGTTGTTAAACATCGATCTGGTTTACTGATGTGCCATCTGCCTTTCTTACCTGGTCTAGCTTCACTTGTGACTCCAGGGCCACAGCAATGTGGTTGACTCGTAATTGCACTCTGAAATGCCCCGAGCAAGCTACTCAGTTCATGGGCAGTTAATGGTAGGCAACAAATGCTGGCCTTGATGACATTGCTGTGTCAATGATGCCCACAGTTCATGCAAGATAAAGAAGAAAGAAAAGTGCCCTTTCATCCAAGTGATCTAGTGAGTAAGTGTTGGCAGGTTTCTCAAACAGCAAGGCTAGAAGCAGCTAGGGCTCCTACAATCGAACCCTACTAGTTGGTGCAACATAGAATTCCACAGTGCAGAAAGAGGCCATTCAGCCCACCAATGCTGCACTGATCCTCTGAAGAGCACCTGAACTAGACCCTATTCAATGCCTGTAACCCTCCATTTCCCACGATTAATCCACCTAGTCTACACATACCTGGAGACCACTCACCTAACCTGCACATCTTTGGACTGTGGGAGGAAACCAGAGCACACAGAGGAAACCTGCACAGAGATGGGAAGAACCCCACACAAACAGTCGCCCAAGGCTGGAATCGAACCTGGGTCCCTGGCGCTGTGAGGCAGCAGTGCTAACCGCCGAGCCACAGCACTGTGGGTTTTGGACAGGGGCAGGAGTTAGCTTGGCTGCGATATCCTTCACTAAAGCAGCCAGGGTCCCTTACAAAGGTGAGATAATGGGAATAACATACAGTCACACCACGACACACTTTAGCATTTTGAGAAAAGAATGCTGAATGTTCGGGGGCAAGATGCCATTCGGCCCACAAGCCTACCACTAGAAACAATAAAAACAGGGCAAGGCCATTCAGCATCTTGGGCCTGTTCTGTCATTCAATTACATAGTGGGTGACCAGCACTTGCAATCCTATTGCCCCCTTTCACTATTGACACCCTGACTGAACAAAAAACCCATCATACTCAGTTATGTTTCAACTGACCTACCGTCTATCTAATAAGAGAGAGAATTTAGGTATCTGCAATTCAACTGTGAAAAAGTGCTTCCCTCATAATTGCCTTTTTTCTCACTTGTTTCTCCATGTCTCTCAATATTCTACCTGTAGTTTCTCCTCACTATATGTCACTCTATCTGTCTCTCTTCTCTGTGTTTTCATCCTGGCAAGCTATCTGTACCCATTCGTCTTTCTCTCTTCTCACACCATTCCCCTTCTCCACTTCTTGGTCTTGTCTCTCTCCCTCTCTTGATCACTCTCTCCACATCTCCCACCTCTGAAATACTTGAAAATAGTTGGTGAAGCTCACAACATGTGCCACTAAGGCTCACTGGAAATGACATATATTTAAATTCAGGGACCCATTCTCTGCAAACGAATGGAGCATGTCCAAACCTTTTTGAACTACATGAGAATTTTCTATTATTTTCTCCAAGGTAATGTCCTGACTAATCAAGGTCAGCTTGGCAGCGAATCAGTGCTCTTTTCACATGGAGTATAAGTTGTACTGATTGCTTGAAATTTGGCATTCTTGCATTTGTCCTGATGAGTGTAAGATGAAAAGCTCCAGCAACTTATCTCTCTTTTCAGTGATATTCGGGTTTACCAACTGATATTAGTGTTCTGTTGCAGTTTACGTTCAATGAATCACTCAAAAATCTGACTTGAACTAGCTTCACACTGTCAACACTCAACACTTTGTCCCAAAGCCTTGTTCGTCTCTCTCAGAATCTGCACCCATGTTTCACTGCTTCTGTTTTACAAATCCCCAGAAGATGCTCTGTCATACCTGTAAGCATCGTCCAAAGAGAAATCCATTGTCCTCATGACGTAAGCAATAGCAATTGCTGCAGACCGCGAGATCCCAGCCAAGCAGTGAACCAAAACCCGAGACTTCATTGACCGCACTGTGTCTGTGTGAAACAGTAAATACCAAGAACATCGTTAAGAAAGGAAGAGCCAACTTGCATTTATTTAACAACTTCCAGATTGTTAAGATGTTCCAGAGTGCTTGAGATCCAACAAAGTACTTCCACATATACGAGCTGAAAATGAGTTGCTGGAAAAGCGCAGCAGGTCAGGCAGCATCCAAGGAGCAGGAGAATCGACGTTTCGGGCATGAGTCCTGCTTCAGGAAGGGCTCATGCCCGAAACGTCGATTCTCCTGCGCCTTGGATGCTGCCTGACCTGCTGCGCTTTTCCAGCAACACATTTTCAGCTCTGATCTCCAGCATCTGCAGTCCTCACTTTCTCCTACTTCCACATATAGTCACAGTTAAACCTTGGGAAGTCCAACAGCTAGTCTGTGACCAGCGAGTGCTCACAAACAGCTATAAGACAAATGACTACTGCTTGTTGAGGGAAAGACGTTCAACATGTACCCTACTCATCTTTGGAAAGTGTCAGGGGATCTTTCCAATGCATCAGGTCACTGGGTGGATGTAAAATCTTTCACTGGAAAGAGATTTGTCCCTTAGTCTTATTGCTTCCTAGTGTGATACTGAACCCTACATTCAGGTGTTTCCTGGTCTGATCTCAATGGGAGCAGCGACAAATCTGCAAGAATTGACCACATTGCTGTTTAGCACAGACGGGAGAATGTTTCTGCTAGCACACGGCTCTGATATTGTTGAACATGTAGTTGAGACTCATTATCCAGGGCCAGACATGAAGAACTTCCAACTGGACAAAGCATAGGATGACAACTGGGTATGTGTGAAAAGAAGGAGTCTGCTCCTTGAGAAAGTGTGTTGGGGTTTGGAGGGGATGTGCAAAATAAGGACAACGTTTATCATATAGTGCCTTTTATGTAGTAAAACATCTCAAAGTGCTTCACAAGACAGTTATCAGAGAAACATGAATCCCATAAAGGAATATTAGGACTGGTGACTAAAAGCTCGATCAAATAGAAATTTTAAAGGAATATCTTAAATCAGGACAAGTTTAAAGAAGGGAGTCCAGAGCTCAGGATTTAGGAATTAAAGGCACAACTACTTATGGTGGAGTTATGGAAGTCACGTTGCACATGAAGCCAGAGTTGGAGGAAAAACAAAAACAGAAGATGCTGGAAAAGCTCAGCAGGTCTGGCATTATCTGTGAAGAGGAGTCAAAATTAACGTTTCAGGTTGGGTGACCCTTCCTCAGCATTGTTGGAATTCTGAATTCTTAAGAGAGTTGCAGAGCTGGAATAAGTTACAGAGATGGCAAAGCCAAAGGGGAGTTTGAACATAATTATAAAGGATTTAAATCTGAGCCATTTGATAGACCAGGCGCCAATGTAGGTCAGTGAAAACAGGAGTGATTGGTGCGAGCTAGGCCACAAAACTGTGCTTTATGATATTTACAGGCTGAATTACTGAATGTATCCACACTCTCCCCATCTACTAGTCCACGTTTCACCGTTTAACTTCATACCTATGAATTCCACAGACTTGTTCAGCCAAGGTAAGAGACTCTCACAGTAGCTGTCATTGACTGGGATCCTCAGGAAATGGCTGTCCGGGATAAATGTGGGTTTTGGGCAGTTACTGCTCACATTCAAAATGTGGGTTATCCCATTCTGAGTCATCAATTCCTACAAGAGAAAGTCACAGAGCAATTAAAATCAATTCGCTTTCCTGCACTACTTCTGTCCTTTTTTTTGTGCCATCATCATGTTGATATGAAGATAGATTTCCTGCTCAACCCCCATTCTTTCCTGAAGCAGAGGACACTCTCTCAACGCTGCTTTCCTCGTCTAATTTACAGCCTTTAAACCACCCACCTCCTTTTCATGAAAATGATAAGAGACTAAGAAGTTTTTTTTTAGATTAGATTACTTACAGTGTGGAAACAGGCCCTTTGGCCCAACAAGTCCACACCGACCCTCCGAAGAGCAACCCACCCCTCTACATTTACCCCTTCACCTAACACTACAAGCAATCTAGCATGGCCAATTCACCTAACCTGCACATTTTTGGACTGCGGGAGGAATCCGGAGGAAACCCACGCAGTGAATGTGTAAACTCCACACAGCCTGAGGCAGGAATTGAACCTGGGTCTCTGGTGCTGTGAGGCAGCAGTGTTAACCACTGAGCCACCATGCCATTAAAAGTCACATAACACCAGGTTGTAGTCCAACAGATTTAATTGGAAGCACTAGCTTTCGGAGCGCCGCTCCTTCATCAGATGGTTGTGGCAGGAGAGGGGAAGTCAGTCCTCATTTCATCCAATGCATTGCTGCATCCAACGATACCCAGTGAAACAATTTAAACCAGAATAAGCCACATTTTCCTTTAACTATTTTTGTGATGGACTGAGTAAGGTAAGGTAGGTAAGACATGAATTATTCAAACGGCTTTGTGCTTATATCTACCTTTATAACTTTCAGTCCCACCACTTGCCAGATAATCATATCTTCTTCAAAACACAATAACTTCAAAGCAAATCCTGCTGCTGTGTCACGACCCTAGTGGAATAATGAATGAAGCTTGCGTTTCCTCCAGTCTCACCATCAAAGCTGAAGCTGCCTCTGCAGTCTCCTGCATAGTCCACTCCAGTTTCCTGTGGCTCCCCCAAACCTACCACCTTCCACAGATCCTGCGCAACCGAACCTAACACACACTTGTGCCACAGCTTAAACCGCTCCGGGAAAATTCTCGGCAGTGGCTCCTTTCATTCTCAAATGTGATTGAACAAAAATCCCAAGATCTCCATTATCCAGCTTCAATCCCATTCCTAATTGGTGGTTTCCATTCGATGTCCCACAGCAAACAACTGGCAGAATTCCTAGAGAAATGGTACAAACACCCATCTTTGCCATTTCTCCAAGAATTCCACCAATCCTCTGCCGAAGTTCTGGGAGAATCCCATGGAGTTTCTTTGAAGCTGGGGGTAGGGTTGACCCTGGACCCTGGTTTCAATCAAAACTGGTTGTTGTAGGCCTGTATCCTCTAGCCCTGCGCCTTACCCACCTTATTCAGAACATCATTCTGAGAGCCCAAGTAGAAGTAGGGGAGGATCTGAGTGGGTCCCATGTCACACATGGAGAGACACGGCTGTGAGAAGCTGCTGGGCAGTGAATTGGTTGACTTCCCTTCACACAGGCTGGGAAAACACGAGGAAAACTCCAGAAATCCCCCTGGAAAGAAGGGAATGGTATGGCATTAGAGGGAGCCAGACAGAAAGGATAAGAACATTTCAACATTCTTAAAGCTCTTCAACAGGCCTTCCCCTCTATTCCTGATGAAGGGCTTTTGCCCGAAACGTCGATTTTCCTGCTTCTCGGATGCTGCCTGAACTGCTGTGCATTTCCAGCACCACTCTAATCTAGAATCTGGTTTCCAGCATCTGCAGTCATTGTTTTTACTTTCCCTATTAAAACCAAACCTCCCCCTACCCCCCTCAACCAAACCCACAACCAAGAACCAAGGCTCTTTCCTAGTCATAGTATTAAAATTACCATCTCAAATATGTCGCCAAAGATGCTGGTTGTTCTCTGGGCTAGAGTTCAATGAGAAGCCTGTTACCTAGCTGCATCTTTCTTGACAAGAGGGACCGAATTGCGCAGTTCTGCTCCTAATTCCATCTGAATGGCCATCCACTCTTTAACTCTTTCATGAGATATGGGTATCAGTGGTAAGGTCAGCATTTGGTGACTATCCCTAAAGTGCCCTTGAATCATATGACTTGCTAGGGCCATTTCAGAGGGCAGGAAAAAGTCAGTCATGTTGCAGTGGGTCTGGAGTTACATGTAGGCCTGACCAGGCATAGATAGCAGATATCCTTCCCTGAAAGGCTTCAGTGAACGACATGGGAATCAGTAGGTGTCATGCCATCAGACTAACTTTATATTCAAGATTTATTAGCTGAATTTAAATTCCACTAGCTGTCGTGGTGGGCTTTGAACCTATGTCCTTGAGCCAATTAGTCTCGGCCTCTGGAATGCCAGTCTGGTGATGTTACCACAATGAGACCATCACATCATTGAAGTGCAATTACCATCCCAAATTTGTCCCAAAGAATTGGCTACTTGCTGGGGTATTGTTCATTGGGTGCCATTCTGTCTGGCCACATCCCCTTTAGGCTGGTCACTCTTTTTTGAGCCTATAGCAAGTGACCAGAGGCTGTTTCTGCTAGGGCAGGCCTCACAGCCAACGCTGTCTTCAGCTGGCGTCCAAAGACAGGCAATATCAATCACTGGTCGGGATTGAGTGTCATGGTTGATTATTCTCTTCTTACTCAAGATCATTGAGAATGTCGTTACAAAAGAAAGGTTAACATTTTATCTTACTGAGGTGGTTGTAAGTGGTGCCTGTTAACTTTGACACTTGATGAAAGGGGATTCAACCATTGTCCATCTCTTAATCAACACCCAGAGAAACCTGCACCGGGCAGTGGAATTCTCCAAGCTAAAACAGACTGTCTATCATTACTCTTTGGACTTACACTGGGAGGATAGCCAAGGTATTGTGGACTTAGCTGCCTCCTTTTGCTTGCAGCCCAGTGACATCCATCAGGAGACAATGGGACAACCATAGAAGGAATGGGTGAAAATGAATACAAAACTCAGTCTGGAACATTTTCTTTTCATTCATTCACAAGAGGTAGCCATCTGTGGCAAGGTTAGCATTTATCGTATATTCCTGATTGCCCTTGAGAAGGTAGTGGTGAGCCACATTAAATATAACTGAGTGGCTTCCTAGGCCTATTCAGAAGGCAGTTAAGTATCAATCACATTGGTGTGAATCTGGAGTCCCGTATGGGTCAGATTGGGAAAGGATGGCAGATTTCCTCCCTTAATAGATATTAGAGAAGACGATTTGATTTTCCATTAGATTCATGGTCACCACAACTGATGCAAGCTCTTTAATATGACATTGTTCAATTAATTGAATTTACCAGAGGGTGGTACAGGTATGGAATGAGCTGCCAGAGGAAGTGGTGGAGGCTAGTACAATTGCAACATTTTAGAGGCATTTGGGTGGGTATATGAATAGGAAGGGTTTAGAGGGATATGGGCCGGGTGCTGGCAGGTGGGACTAGATTGGTTTGGGATATCTGGTCGGCATGGACGGGTTGGACCGAAGGGTCTGTTTCCATGCTGTACATCTCTATGACTCTACATCTGCCAGCAGTCATAATGGGGTTCAAACTCATGTCTCTGGATCTATTATCCATGGATTACCAGTACATTGACATTGCCAGCTTGCTACTGGACCCATGGAACTTTAATGAGAAAAGTATACCAACAGTAAAATTTTCCCTTTAAATTATAGGCTGTACCTTTAAGAAAATATATATTGTTGAATTGCTTCTCCAGTTTTCGCAGGAGGATTGTGATGATGTCGCTGGCTGGAGGACATTTTGCATCCTTTGTTTCTTGGTCATATAGCACCAGCTCCTTTGCTTCTAGGTCCTTTGTCTGGGGAGACAATTAATAGGATCACAATAAAGATCTTCTCCTCTAATAACTTCTCAACTTTTTTTCTAATTCTTTCATGGGATGTTGGCAACATTGATAAATCTTGAGCTTGTTTCCCTTCCCTGACCACTTCAGAGGAGCAATTAAGAGTCAACCACACTGCTGTCCACCTGAGGTCTCATGTAGACCAGAGCAAGTAAAGACAGCAGATTTCCTTCCTTTAAAAACCGGACCTTTTATTTAAACAATCGGTGATAATTGACAATGGTCACCATTGCTGAGACTGGTGTAACATTGCACATTTTATTAACTGGGATATAAATTCCACCAGTTACTATGGTAGGAATTGAACTCATGTCCCTAGAGCATTAGTCACAACTTTAGCATTCTAGTGTCAACTTAATCACTGCACCAGCCCACTCCCATTAAGATTGGTCATACGTATTGCTGGACATTTCTTCACATGATCTCATGCCTCCAATTGCCCCACCCCACATCATCATTAGTCACTCTGTTATTAGTTAATTGTTACGGTGCCAACCGTCCCATGGTCAATCAGAAAACAAACATACTCTGTGCCAAAGTCTCTAAGTTTGGACATAAAGAGGAAGTTGTTCCGTTGGTGGCATGATCCAGAATCGAAGGACACTGTTTAATGGTGATTGGCACAAGACGCTATGGTGGCGTTAGGAAAAACATTTTTAAACAAGAAGGTGGTTGGATCAGTGTGACACAGGCAGAGTCAATCAAAGGGGCACTGGGTAAGAATCTTAGGAGACAATGTTTGCGGGACAATGGAAAAAAGGCTGTACTATAGGATTTGTAAGTTTCTGTTGCAGAGGGCAGATTATGGACTCAATGGGCCGAATGCTCCCCTTATTTGCAGTAACCCATTCATTGCATGACTGAGTGTGTATTGCTGACAAAAAGAGACATAACGGTAAAATGTAGGGATTGAAGCAGGCCATTCAGCCCATTGAATCTGCTCTGCCATTCGATAAGCTCATGGCTGATCTGATTATCTCCAACCCCATTCTCCTTCCTTATACCCCTAACTGGAGATTCCTTTTACTGATTACAAATTTTTCCAACTCAGTCTTGAATACTCTTAGCGATCCAGCCTTGACAGCCTCTGCACACATTCTCTTAAAAAGTGGACCCCTTGTTTTAAGATTGTGCCCTCTGGTCTTAGACCCCCCCAAAAAGAGGAACCAACCTCTCTAAATTTATCCTGTCAAGTTCCCCAACAATCCTGTATATTTCAATAAGACTGTCTCTTATTCTTCTAAATTCCAATGAGTAAAGGCAGAATCTATTCAAGGTCTTCCCATAAGACAGACCCTCCATACCTGGGATCTCCCACAAAGGGAAACAGTCTTTCTACATCTAACCTGTCTTGTCCCCTAAGAAATATATGTTTCAACAAGGTCGCTTCTCATACTTCTGAACTCCAATGAGTACAGACCCAGCCTTTACCATGTCTCCACTCTCTGGGGTGATTGCGGTTAAGTGGAGTTGAAATGCCCATCAGTCATGTTTAAATGGCGGAGTGGACTCGATGGGCCGAATGGCCTTACTTCCACTCTGATGTCTTATGGTCTTATAAAACAGTCCCTCATGCCAAGAACCTTCTCTGGACCGCCTCCAAAGCCAGTCTGTCTTTCCTTAGACAAGGTGCCCACTCTGTTCACAGTATTCCAGCTGTGGTCTGACTTGTATACCATCAGAAAGAGCTCCCTATTTTTAGACTCCATTCCCTTTGAAGTAAAGACCAAACTCCATTTGCTTTCCTGATTACCAGAACTTGTAAGCAAGCTGAAATAACAGCACAGAGGCCAGTATCCCATCACCAAGTCACCCTTTATTTACATGTGCACGGTACATGGGCTCTAATTACCAGAATGCCAAATCTCGAAGACAGTAACAATTTCTCCTGCATGAGGAGAAAAGGTGCCGACCGATTGGCAAGTCAACGTTGCTAAAAGCTAAATATATTTAAATGCAAGGGCCTTCAGACCAAAGGCAATTGTTCAAACATTGCTCCTTATTTGAATGAAACCAGAGTGTGGCGGTCATTGGTTCCCTGGTGTATCCTTCATGGCTATGCTTTGACCAGTCAAGAAGCAACTGATCAATACCTGTTTCTCATCTAATATACATTGAGATTTGGCAGTCTTGCACTTTTGTCCTGGTGAGTGCAAGGTGAAAAGCTTCAACAGGGTATCACGTTTTTTTCAGCAATACTCAAGTTAGGATGTTCCGTGTCTGTCACTCCCACGTTTAATAACTGAGACATGAAAGTGCTCAGAGTGAAGGTAAATGTTTCTTTAATGTTGCTGAAAGCAGTGAATCTTCACTGTCTGCTCATTCTGGAGGACTGAGGGATGTGCTGAAGCTTGGGCCAGCTGTCGCCAAGGCGCGGAGGGGAAAGACCACCGTGTAACATCTACCTGCCTAAGAAGAACAGGGGGCCCACGCAGTCATTTGGGCTCTGCTGATGCCTCAGCTAAATATATGGGCATATGATTGATAAACGTACAGACCTGTGTATAAAAAATGATAAACTCTGATCTCTGTATGTAAATGTTTATGTATGTATGGCATGACCAACTGTACAGACCATCAAATTATTTTATGAATAAAGTATATTTTTGAAATAAACAAAACCTCTAATGATTACAAACATCTTGCTCCATGCAGAAAGCAGCCCCGTCAGAAATCAGACAGAAGAAAAGAACAAAAGAGAGAAAGAGAGTGAGCAAAATGACCAGAACAAACCATCATTGTTGGGCTTGGTTGCAGGAGTTCAGTGAGCAACTCCCTCTCAGGCGTGATCTTTGAGGCACAGATATTGACAGCGTTTAGCACGTGTAGGATGTGGTAGTCAGCATTAGGACGACAATCAATGACCAACATCTCTTTCTGGCCTTCCAACATTGCAGCCAGCTGATTGGCCCTGATGCCCTTCACTGGCTTCTTGTCCCCTGCCATTTGATTCTGGAGAAGAGGAAAGTTTCATTTTAAAAGTCACATTTTTTTATTCATCATTTAAATTCACACATCCATCACTTTGAAATTTTCTCTTCTTTCATCGCATGTCAGCATTGGAGAAAAGCCAACTTCTGTTGGTCCGCCCCTAATTGCCCTTGAACTGCGTGTCATGCTTTGCCAGTTCAGGGGGCAGTAATGAGTCAACCGAATTTTTAAAAATATTGCAGAAGCTAGAAACAAGAAACAAAACCAGTTCTCAGAAAGGGTCACCGGACTCGAAATGTTAACTCTGATTTCTCTTCACAAACCTGCTGAGCTTGTTCAGCAACCTCTGTTTTTGTTGCTGTTGGTTGAAGAAACTCAGTAGGTCTGACAGCATCTGTCAAGAGAGATACAGCAATAATGTTCAACGTCTAATATGACTCTTCTACACATCAAACTTGAAACGCTAACACTGTTTCTCTCTCCACAGATGCTGTCAGACCTGCTGAGTCTCTCCAGCACTTTATGTCTTTCTAAGAGAGTGGCGACACTACACAATACTTTTCACTATATTTTTGTAACAAGGTACATGTGATAATAAATAAATCAAATCAAATTAAGTGTCAACCACATTGTTGTAGATCAAGAGTCACATGTAACCCAGACCAGATAAGGATGGCAGATTTCCTTCCCTAAAGGACATTAGTGAACCAGATGGGCTTTTTAAAATGATAATCAACAGTGTTACATAGTCAACATAAGGCAAGCTTTTAATTTCAAATTTTATTGAATTCAAATGTCACCATGTACCACTGTGGGTTTTGAACCCACATCAATAGATTATTGGTCTCTGGATGACTAGTAACAATATCAATATACCATGACCTCCCTCATCCTCGCCTGAAGACCTTAACTCACCTTAGGGAGCTCCTGCTGTATTCATCATGTGTGTGACTTGACCTTAAGCATTGACAGGCTAATTGACTGTGGGTCAATTCACCTGTTCTCCTGTTTTCACTGGAGTATCAGTCTGTCCCTAACACTGTCCAGTGACCCCTATGGGAAGGCATGCTGACATTTCAATGGGAGCTAAAATGAAGAGTGCGGGTTGTCTGGTGACTACACTGTTGCCTCCCATACCCCCTCTCATTTCGGGTCCATGTTCAGGGATACTGGACAAGCCAATCATTCTATTGTATTTTAAATCAAATCTCCTGAACCCCACAACGCCCTGAAATCTCTGCATTCTGCCAGTTCTGGCCTCTTGAGCATCCTTTTATGGTTCCAACAACGTCAGGCCTCGCCTTCGATCTTTAAACTCTGGAATTCTCTCCCTAAACCTCAACGCTGCTCAACCTGCGATTTTCTCCTTTGAGATGCTGCTTTTCCCAAGCCTTTGATGATCTATCTTAATAACTTCTTATTTTCCGTGCATCCAAGTTTGCTCCCTTGGAACACCTCGGGGTGTCTCACTGCACAAAAGGTGCTACACAAATGCAGCTTGGTGCTGTCTTGACGATTCAATGACTGTCCGGGATGAGCTGCAAGTTGCCAGTCACGTTGCCATGTTGCCGATGGGGAAACACTCCCAGCTGGGATGGTGACACTGATTGATAGGGACAACGCCATCTGGGCCACTGCTGACACAGACTGTTCTCAGAGAGAGAGAAGACTTCCAACCCAGTGCCGCCTTGTGGCTCCCTCACGCTAGTGACAAAATGGAACAATGAGAATAACTCGGATTAAAGCCTCGTTCTATAGTTTAGCTCCAGTTGAGAAATGCAAATGCTGGCAAAACTGCAGACCCATGAAATCACCGCTCCCTGCCTGTCCACAATGGAATCGTGTCTTTTTGACTAAAGTAAGTGAACGCTAAAACAAATCCCATCAGAATTGAACTGAGCCCTCCAGTAATGGAGACGTTTGCATTACCAATTGCTGCAATGATGGGTCACTCTCCTGCACATTGTGTGTCCATTGGGCTGTGATTAACACGGTTCAATGGGTTACATGTCCAGAAGCTGACGTGGTCAGGTCCCATTCCAAATTGGGAATGATAACTCCTCGTGCAATCCTGAGGGAGCGCTGCACTGTTGGAGGTGCGAACTTTTCAGATGAGATTTTAGCTATTGCCACTCTCCATGGTGGAGATCATAGATCCCTTGACATTGTGTTGAAACAGATGAGTTTATTCCGAGTCTTTAAAACAAACCATGTAATGTACTGGGATGGCAGTAACATCAATATGTATACAATATCTTTGCAATGTGTTGTTCTGCATGGAATAGCTTTGCCTGGGTTAGACAGTGTTATATTCCAGAAACCACTGAACCACAGTGTCCCCATTTATTGCTTTCTCTCTCTGTTGACCTGCTCCCATTTCTCTGCAACTCAAATCTCCTCAGAGATCACATTCTTCTGCTGCCTCGCTCTGTCCAAGATAAACACTTTTGTCGAAAGGTTTTTAATTAAATAAGTCAATTAATTAATCAGAGACAGGCCTGGATCTTTCTATTAACATATCACCAGAACATACTAATCAGGAGCAGGGGCCATTCTGCCCCTGAAGCCTTTTCTTTCCCCTTACCCAGTCCTTGTTTCCTCTTCAAATGTTTGCCCCCTAAGAGCTCTTTGATCAGTGGCTCAATGTGGTCACTTGCTCCTTATTTATAAACAGAAAATTTCTTTTCATTCACAAGCATAGGACATGCCCAAGCATTTTGCAGCCAATGAGAAAAGGAAACTTGGCAATTAATTTGTACACAGCAAGCTCCCGCGAATAGCAATGTGATCATCGGTGCCAGTATATTGCTTGAGGGCTAAATATCAACAAGGACCCTGAATAGAAACATCACCAGTTCACTGCTCTTCTATAGAATAGTGACTTTTATATCCTGAGAGGGCTCCAGAGTTTAACATCTCATCTGAGAGAATCGGTGCCCCCTCAGCACTGCCCTAAACCATCAGTCTAGATTATGCAGCCAAGTGATGTTCTGCATAAGAAAAAATTCTAAATCTCGCCCCCCCCCCCCCCCCCATTCCCACTGTGTTTGTGGCACTATTATCAAGCCCTTTCAGCATTTACCTTGTCAAGCCTCCCGTGTGATTTTGAAAACTTCAATTACCTTTCGCCTTGGTCAGTGAATACAGCCCTTTGTATGTTAAAGCTGGCAATTTACCACATCCTGGTGTCCCTGGTATTATCCTAGGCATTGTGTCATTTACCTCTTCCTCAGTCCTTTGTACTGTAGGGTCCTCAATTCTAGCAGGCAGTTTTGGAACAATAGTCCAACGAATGAATGTCTTGGATGGATACACCATCACCTCTTCGCTTCTGTATTCATTTCCCTTTCCCCCATTATAAACAAAAAAACATCCACCATTGTACTTTGGAATTGCTTATTCGATTGAAAGTGGAAAATGCTGAAAGCTGCCCCTTGCATCTCATCTGAACTGGAAGGAGCTACGATCTTAAAACAGGCTCTTTAAAAATCTAGTTCTCACCCATCGCCTCGAGGCACCTTAGATGTCGAGGTAAATCATATCAAAATCGATTAAATATTTAACAGGCGGAAATTGACTGCAGAGCTGATTTTCACAATTGTAAATAAAGCTTAATACGTTTTACATTAAAGAGCATTGACATGAAAATAACGTAATAAAGCATATTTTACATGCAGCCACAATCTTGCAAACTATTGCATGCCTGCATCTGACATTAAGAAATTCGCTCGCAATGCAATATCATTGCAATCCCTAATATTATTTCTCAGCTTCTTGTCACGATTACACAATTCCCTCGAGTTAACCCTCTCTATTGTTTCGGATGCATTTGCATACTTGTCATCACAATGCAAGGGAATTAATTTTTTCTTCTTGTTTGCAAAGATAAACTTACCAAAAAAATAAAAGGAAAATAACCTTTCTCTCGTTGCAATTCTTGTTGACGGCGGCAGCTGTTTTGATGTTTATTTCAGACGACTGCAGGTGAAAGAGGGTCGTTGCACCAGGCATGTAGGATGCACACACACATACATACACACTCTCTCTCTGTGTCTCTCTGTAACTCAGTGAAATAGCTTGAATTCCCCCCTCCCTCTCCACACAATGAGGTAATGCGGTTAAAAATAGTTCAGGTACAGCAAATATGTCATCTCTGACCAATGACAGACTTTCCCCTTGTGTTGTTTTTTTTCTAACTGATGTCAGGAGTTTTTATATGCCGAATGCTCTCTGGGACATGCACAAAGACATAGATTTAAAAGACAATCCATCAGCTTGACAATCAGAGAGAGAGAAAAAAGCAGAGAATGAAATTAGCACATCTCGTGTATTTTCCCTGCATCATCTATTTAATATCAACCTCGCTGCTGATTGACTGATGGCCCCTCTATTGTTTAATCGGTTTATTGAATTCTAAAACATTGTTCTTGCCTTTCATTGTCCCTGTGTGTGAATGGTCTCCTCAGTATTGTTTAAATCATCAGAACAGGGCTGTGTCAGGAACTCCTTTCTCCAAAATACGTTGAGGTGAATGAAGCATTTTTTGTTGTTGTTGTTGATACAGCCAAATTGTACACAGTGAGATCCCACAAGATGTGATAGTGACCAGAATATCAGTTTCCTTTTAAGATGCTGGTTGATTGATAAATATTGATCGCAACATCAGGAGGACTTTCCCCTGCTCCTCTTCGATGACCAGCCGGTGATCTGAGAGGGCTCTCATTTTAACTTCTCATCCCGAAAGACAGCACCTCACACGGGCAGCATCCCGAGTCTGCACTCAAAGATCTGATGTTGGATTTCACATCCACTGTACACAAGGAGCTGTGAAGGGCATCATTACTCAAATAACTCCACAGAGGCTGGTATCCCGTCACCCTTTATTTAGATGTACTTGACACTGATCCAGCTCCCTCAGAACCAGTTCTCAGAGTGAACAGAACCCCTGACACTCCTGTTTATATCTGTCAGCCAGGGCTCCCTGATTTGACCAGTTTAACAGCCCCAATCAGGGAACTCATATTCTATGAGGTCCACCCAGCCGACCTCGTTACAATCACGACAATTTCTGATGTAATTTCTCTCTTCTTCCTTGTCGAATTCAGAAGACTAATGGCTATCATTTTGTTTTACGTGCCATAATAACTGAACTAGGTAACCATATAAATGTAAATTTACAAGGTTATGGGGAAAGAGCAGGGCAAGTCAGGTGAATGTTAACTAATGTCCAGGAATTGTGATGCTTTGTCACAAGTTCATGAAAATACTCTCTTATTTAATGTAAATTTTGGGCAAAGGATTCCAGTAATAAATTATCAGGGACAGAGTGAACTGAACAATTGAACAAGTCTGTGCTGATCGATGTGGATGTCTGCACAATAGATCAACAGTTCAATTCCAGCCTCGGACTGCCTGTGTGGAGTTTGCACGTTCTCCCTGTGGGTTTCCTTCGGGTACTCTGGTTACCTCCCACAGTCCAAAAATGTGCAGATTAGGTGAATTGGCCATGTTAAATTGCCCATACTGTGTAGTGGGATGTGTAGATTAGGTGTATTGGTCAGGGGTAAATGTAGGATAATAGGATAGAGGAATGGGTCTGGGTGGGTCAGTGTGGACTTGTTGGGCCGAAGGGCCTGTTTCCACACTGCAGGGATTCTATGAATTGGAAATCTTTACAAAGAGTGGCTAATAGGACAAATGGACTCCCACTGTGCCATATGAATCTTTAACTGTCTCCAGTCCATATAAGGTGTCAACAGTCCTCCATGGCTTCACCTACTTTCAGTTGAGACTGAAGATGAGATTGATCTGTCACAGCATACAATGTGCACGATCTACAAGGTTCACTACAGTAAATGACCAAGGCTCCGGTGCTAGCAGCTTCCAAACCTAAGCCCTCGTCACCTAGAAGGACAAGGGCAGCAGATACATGGGAACACAACCGCCTGGAAATTCCTTACCCCGACCTTGATGGGGTAGTTCTTTCACTGTTGGTGACAGCATTAAAACTCTGGCCTTCCCTCCCCAACTGAACCATGGCTGTACCTGTCCTCCATCCCAGTGTTCAAGAAGGCAACACACCAATATCTTGGAGAGACATGGCGATTTTATAGCTTGGAAAGAGGTCATAGAGTCATACAGCACAGAAACAGGCCCTTCGGCCCATTGTGTCCATGCCAATCTCCAGGGCAATAAAAGGCAGTGGATACCCATAATGCCATGAATGTTTTTTAAAAAAAGCTAAACATTATTCTGCTATTAACACCTCCTCTTGACCATCATCTCTTCCACTATTACTGTTCCCTTTGCCTCTTGTTCTACGGCAATATAGATCTCCAACATCCCTTACCCTTTGGGGCAGCACAGTGGCTCAGTGGTTAGCACTGCTGCCTCACAGCGCCAAGGACCCGGGTTTGGTTCCAGCCTCGGGTGACTGTCTGTGTGGAGTTTGCAAATTCTCCCCGTGTCTGTGTGGGTTTCCTCTGGGTGCTCTGGTTTCCTCCCACAGTCCAAAGACCTGCAGGTTAGGGTGGATTGGCCGTGGGAAATTGTCCATAGTGTTAAGTGCATTAGTCAGGGGTAAATATAGGGGAATGGGTCTGGGTGGGTTACTATTTGGAGGGTCAGTGTGGACTTGTTGGGCTGAAGGGTCTGTTTCCACACTGTAGGGAATCCAATCTTGAGCCTTTCCCTAACTTCCCCTTTTGCTCTTTTCAGCTGAATAAAATCCAATATTTTCCCACCCCTTTTCCGTTCCAAAGAAGTGTCCTTTTGGACTCAAAAAATTTTTTAAAATTTCAATAATTTATTTTTATTCATAAAAAATCATGCATACATACATAGTCCCTAAAGCAGATGAGTTCTGTACAGTACCATATACTGGTGTGACACAGTGGCTCAGTGGTTAGCACTGTTGCCTCACAGCACCAGGGTCCCAGGTTCGATTCCAGCCTCGGGCAACTGTCTGTGTGGAGTTTGCACATCCTCCCAGTGTGGGTTTCCTGCGGGTGCTCCGGTTTCCTTGCACACTCCAAAGATGTGCAGGTCAGGTGAATTGGCCATGGGGAATTGTCCATAGTGTTAGGTGCATTAGTCAGAAGGAAATGGGTCTGGGTGGGTTACTCTTCGGAGGGTCAGTGTAGACTGGTTGGGCCGAAGGGCCTGTTTCCACACTATAGGGAATCTAATCTAAGACAACAAACATTGGAGTTTGACTCAATCTAACAACAAATCAAAGGCAGTTCTTACTTGTGTGAAATTATATTTACAAGACCTGAGGCACCAAAAGGATCCGATAACCAAACAGACCCCACCCCAATGTAACTTCAGCTGAAAGACCATTAACTTTGATTCTCACTCCACAGATGCTGTCAGACCTGCAGTTACTGGAAGTTCAGGCAGTGTGGCCTTTTCAGTATGGGTGACAAGGGGTGATGTCCCTCGCAGGATGTCCACGTGTTGTAGCAGAGAGCCTTGCCAATATATCTCCCACTAGATTAGAGAAGGGCAAAAGCCCTTCTGCCCGAAACGTCGATTTTCCTGCTCCTCGGATGCTGCCAGACCTGCTGCGCTTTTCCAGCGCCACTCTAATCTAGACTCTGATCTCCAGCATCTGGAGTCCTCCCTTTTCCCTGCATATCTCCCTCCCTACCACTCGCCTGAAATGCTGAGGTTAGTAGAAGCTCAGGGCAAGATCCATTGGAGTTACAAGGCAAGCTGAGACTTAGAATTCTGGTAGACAGTATCAGACGGAGGGAGATCAATTTTAGCCAAGCCTTCGTAAAACTGGCGATGAACAATTTAACTCAATTAGAATCTTAAAAAAAAGCTAAACACCGCTGTTGAAATTCTCTGAAATAATAAAAAAAAGATTGCTATAAAGACTCAGCAGGTCGAGAAATCCGTTCTCTCAACAGAAACAGTGTAAACGCTGAGGTCAATAACCTTTTTTTAATCAGAACTGTTTCTCTCTCCACAGATGCTGCCTGATCTGCTGAGTTTCTCCATTTCTTTAATTGCAAATCCGGATTGCTGCCTGACAACACTACCCCGCTCTGTGTGGTTTTAATACAAGGGAATGGTGCCTTTACCCAGTGGACCTTGTAGGGAGTATTTAGAGAGTGATTCCTCAGTTGCTGTTGTGTAATTTACTATGAAAAGTATCCTGGTAATATATCGTGCATGTCATATCCCTGAGGTCCTATCTCATGCGGTGTTGTCAAGAAAACAGAAAAACTAGGTCATTGAGTAAATCACCAACTCACAATTAACAGGCTGCTTTCACAAGTAATATTCTGTAGAATGATGTCAGATCCCTCAGGCTGTTTACACACAGCAAGGCAAATTGTAATCTCTGGCTAGTATCAAAATGCCTCCAGTCAGGTCGCACATATGACAGTGTGCTGGGATTGTGAAGGGGACGCTGTGCTGGGAATGTGAAAGGGAGTTTGTGCTGGGATTGTAATCTCTGGCTAGTATCAAAATGCCTCCAATCAGGTCGCACAAATAACAATGTGCTGGGATTGTGAAGGGGACACTGTGCTGGGGATGTGAAGGGGGCTTTGTGCTGGGATTATGAATGGGATAGCGTGCTGGGATTGTGAAGGGGGCTTTGTGCTGGGATTGTAATCTCTGGCTAGTATCAAAATGCCTCCAGTCAGGTCGCACATATGACAGTGTGCTAGGATTGTGAAGGAGATACTCTGCTGGGATTTTGAGGAGGGCATTGTGCTGGGATTGTGAAGGGGTCTGTGTGCTGGGATTGTGAAAGGGGACAGTGTGCTGGGATGTGAAGGAAGCAGGGTGCTGGGATTGTGAAGATGGCAGTGTGCTGGGATTTTGAAGGAGGTACTATGCTGGGATGGTGAATGGGATAGCGTGCTGGGATTGTGAAGGGGACACTGTGCTGGGGATGTGAAGGGGGCTTTGTGCTGGGATTATGAATGGGATAGCATGCTGGGATTGTGAAGGGGGCTTTGTGCTGGGATTGTAATCTCTGGCTAGTATCAAAATGCCTCCAGTCAGGTCGCACATATGACAGTGTGCTGGGATTGTGAAGGGGACGCTGTGCTGGGAATGTGAAAGGGAGTTTGTGCTGGGATTGTA
>NC_057748.1:10050732-10053152 GCF_004010195.1 Chiloscyllium plagiosum | reverse complement strand
GGGATTGTGGAGGTGGCACTGTGCTGGGATTGTGAAAGGGGACAGTGTGCTGGGGATGTGAAGGGGGCAGTGTGCTGGGATTGCGAAGCAGGTACTATGCTGGGATTGTGAAGGGGGCAGTGTGCTGGGATTGTGAAGGGGGCCAATGTGCTGGCATTGTGAAGGGGGCAGTGTGCTGGGATTGTGAAGGGGACCAATGTGCTGGGATTGTGAAGGGGACAGTGTGCAGGGATTGTGAAGGAGCGCTGTGCTAGGACTTTGAAGGGTCAGTACGCTGGCCTTGTGAAGGAGGCATTGTGAAGGAGGCACTCTGCTGGGGATGTGAAGTCAGTACGCTGGCCTTGTGAAGGAGGGTTTGTGAAGGAGGCACTCTGCTGGGGATGTGAAAAGGGCACTGTGCTGGGATTGTGAAGGGAGCAGTGTGCTAGGATTTTAAACCTTAAGACATAGGAGCAGAAATTAGTCCATTCAGCCCATTGAGTCTGCTCCACTATTCAATCATGGCCAATAAGTTTCTCAGGAGAAAGTGAGGACTGCAGATGCTGGAGATCAGAGCTTAAAAATGTGTTGCTGGAAAAACGCAGCAGGTCAGGCAGCATCCAAGGAGCAGGAGAATCGATGTTTCAGGCATAAGCCCTTCTTCAGGAATGAGGAAGATGTGCCAAGCAGGCTAAGATAAAGGCCCTTCTCCCTACCTTTTATCTTAGCCCGCTTGGCACACCTTCCTCATTCCTGAAGAAGGGCTTATGCCCAAAACGTCGATTCTCCTGCTCCTTCGATAAGTTTCTCAACCCCCGTTCTCCCGCTTTCTCCCCCTAACCCTTGATCCCCTTGACAATCAAGAACCTATCTATCTCGGATTTAAATAGACTCACTGACTGGCCTCCACAGCCTTCTGTGGCAGTGAATTCATTAGATTCCCCACTCTCTGGCTGAAGAAGGTTCTCCTTAGCTCCATTCTAAAAAGTCTTCCCTTGACTCTAACATTTTGAAGGGGACTGTGTGCTGGGATTGTGAAGGGAGCAGTGTGCTCCTACAACCACGTGGCATCAACATTGACTTCACCAGTTTTCATATCGCCCCAGACCCCACCTCATCCAACTCGATACTGCCTTCTTGATCTGTCCTACCTGCCCATCTTGCTTCCCACCTATCTGCTCCACCCTCCCCACTGACCCATCACAATCAACCTCCCCACCTGTATTCACATATCACCATCCCACCTACCTACCACCCAGCCCCACCCCCATCCTCCTATTTATCTCTAAGTCTCCTTCCCCCCAACATTCCTGATGAAGGGCTTATGCTTGAAATGTTGACTCTCCTGCTCCTCAGATGCTTCCTTACCTGCTGTGCTTTTTCCAGTGCCACACAGTTTGACCTTTCCTATTCATGTACCCTTCCAGATGCCTTTTAAATATTGTAATCCACCACTTCCTCTTGCAACTCATTCCATTCACGCAACACCCTCTGTGTGAAAAAGTTGCCCCTTAAGTCCCTTTTATATTTTTCCCCTCACCTTACACTTATGCTCTCTAGTTCTGGACTTCCCCCACCCTGAGAAAAGGACCTTGTCTATTTATCCTATCCATGCTCCTCATGATTTTATAAACATCTATAAGGTCACCCCTCAGTTTCCGACGCTCCAGGGAAAAACGTCCCAGCCTATTTAGTCTCTCCCCATTGCTCAGACTCTCCACCTCTGGCAACATCCTTGTGAGTTTTTTCTGCACCCTTTCAAATTTAACAACATCTTTCTCTATCACAGATTATCTTTGATCTGTGACCTATAACTCCATCAAACCTCTTCAATACCAATTGGTTGAATCAATTCCAGATTTAAAATTAACAATCATTATAGAATCAGTTACCAGGAGCAGCAGATGTGTCATATCTAGGACAAATGGGTATATTTATGCATGTGAGGAAAATAAAGAGGATATTTGAATTGGGAAATTATGAGGAATTACATATTCCATGCTGGAGACACGATGGGGGGGTGGGGGGTGGTTGATGGTTTGACCTACCTGCACTATGATGTATCTTCATGAGTTCTGCCTGTTGTGAGATCTGAGTGTCAGGGATTAGCTCTGCAGTGTTGGGGCTGTTCCTGTTGACGCGGGACTCCGTGCTCTACGGTCTGTTCCCCGGGACACGCACCGAAACGAACATCAACTGTGCCTGGAGGATCATCAACTCGGTGAAGGACGCTCTCTGGGCGGTCCGAAACCTGCTGATCTTCCAGCTGAAGGAGTTGACCCCGACTGAGTGTTGCAGACTGGCACATTCCAAGGTCCAGGACTACGTGTTGAGGGACGCGCTGAAGCTTGGGGCAGCTGCCGCCAAGGCGTGGTGGGGAAAGACCACTGTGTAACATCTGCCTGCCTAACTACAGGGGGCCCATGCAGTCATTTGGGCTC
>NC_057748.1:10045347-10050490 GCF_004010195.1 Chiloscyllium plagiosum | reverse complement strand
GCAGTGTGCGGTGCAGCTGAGAGTCCGGGCGTGCATAAAGGATCTCACAGGCAGAGCCCTTCTCACCACCAGCCAAGCCATGTCTTGGTGCTTGTTGGAAAGTTCTGGCGATGAGGTTTTCTGCCAAATGGCTTTGACAGTCTGCTCAGGGAACCGCTCGACAGGATCCGCCCTCTCCTTTTCCCGAAGGGTCTCTGCTCTGTCCGAAACCTTGTTGATCTTCCAGGTGAAGGAGTTGACCCCGACTGAGTGTTGCAGACTGGCACATTCCAAGGTCCAGGACTATGTGTTGAGGGACACGCTGAAGCTTGGGGCAGCTGCCGCCAAGGCGCGGCGGGGAAAGACCACCGTGTAAGGTCTGCCTGTTTAAGAAAAACAGGGGACCCACGCAGTAATTGGGCCCCGCTGACACCTCAGTTAAATATCTGGATGGTCAATGTACAGACTTGTACATACGAATGATTAATTCCGATCTCTGTATGTAAAGAAATGCAATGTGTGAGTAAGAATGGCATGACCAATTGTATAGATAAAATATCAAAATAATTTTATGAATAAAGTATATTTTTGAAAGAAAGAAAATGCCTGTAAGTGGGTCTGCTGTAACTCTGCTGTAACAATGTATGTTGTCTGTCTCTCAGCTGGTCCAACATACTCTTTAATATATATTCTGGTTACAGAATATTGCCTTTTATCGTCTCATGCAGCTCTTCCATTCTCCCCTTTATGGAGTCTCAATTGCATGTGACTGTTTGTCACAGTTACATCATCCTACACATAAATATATTATTATCACATATTATTAACATATGTATCCCATTATGCCACAGTTCGTGTAGAGTAATTGATTAAAAACAGAAGCAATACTGTCAGAGTCAGATGGCGAGTTGTTGGAGCGATCTGGAACGCAGTAGAAGCAGCTGAGAGAGTCCAATGTATGCATATAATTTAGCTGAAAATAAGGGGTTCTTGCAAACAAAACCACGGATGCCAGCAGAGTACGTGTTGGGAGGCTAGGTAGTCCCAAGCGCACAACAACACTGTTTATGGAGATCAAGAAAAAGGTACTTTTGTCAGGCAGAGAATTCAAAGACAATTTGGAATTCAGGGTCTTAAAAGGATAAAAAGGAAACCTGAAAAATGAGGAATAATAAGGTACTAATTGTGGGAATGTGGAGTCCCTGCCAAAACTGTGGCATAGTTGAGGGCATAAAGGAATTTGATAAATTCCCTCCCCAAAATTCTCTGTCTTCCTTTAAGATATTGCTCCAAATCTACTCTTTCACCATTGTTTGCTCATCTTTCCTAACATCTCCTTATGTGTCTCAATGCCTGAGGGTTGGAGGATTTGAGGGAGAGGCTGAACAGGCCAGGGCTGTTTTCCCTGGAGCGTCGGAGGCTGAGGGGGTGACCTTATAAAGGTTTACAAAATTATGAGGAGCATGTATAGGGTAAATAGACAAAGTCTTTTCCCTGGGGTCAGGGAGTCCAGAACTAGAGAGCATAGGTTTAGGGTGAGAGGAGAAAGATATAAAAATATGTACGGGGCAATGTTTTCACACAGAGGGTGGTACGGGTATGGAATGAGCTGCCAGAGGAAGTGGTGGAGACTGGTACAATTACAACATTTAAAAGGCATTTGGATTGGTATATGAATAGGAAGGGTTTGGAGGGATATGGGCCGGGTGCTGGCAGGTGGGACTAGATTGGTTTGGGCTATCTGGTTGGCATGGACGGGTTGGACCGAAAAGTCTGTTTCCATGCTGTACATCTCGATGACTGAGTTCAGAGCATTAAGAACATTCGGGTTATTTATTATGGCAAAGGTGCTATAACAACTTAAGTTGTTGTTGGTGATACCAGTTCTGCAATTAAAGATGGAAGACTTAGCAGGTTAGGCCACATGGGTCCATAGTTGTCTATCTGTCATGTTATCATTTACTTTATTGCATTGAGAGTTAATCACATGAACCAAGGATACAGTACTTTTTTTTTTCAATTGTTTTTGGGATGTGGCCATTATTGACACTCCCAGCATTTACTGTCCACCCAAATTTTCTTTATTTGTCATATTTGCCATCAAAAACATTGCACAACCATTTTGACTTGAACCTTACAGGACTTGCAAACAAAGCAAAATCACCTTTTAGAGTTTTAACAGTCTTTGTATTGAACAAATACAACCCCACATCAGGCACCCGGTTTGAAGGCAAAACATTTCAAAGTGCAACAAAAACCAAAATTGCTGGAAAAACTCAAGTGGTCTGACAGCGTCTGCAGAGAGAAAGCAGGGTTAACATTTTGGGTCCACTGACACTTCTTCCGAACTGTTCTGAACTAATTTTGCTTTCACTCCACAGATGCTGACAAACCTGCTGAGTTTTTCCAGCAATTTCAGTTTTTGTTTCTAATTTCCAGCATCCATTTTTGTTTTAAAATGCAATTAATGCAATTGATACAAAGTTCTCTGATCTCTGGGAGGTGTGTCATTTCATTTCCAGTACTCATGATTTCTAACATCCATTCCTTCAGGCACACAACCTGAGAGTGTTACAGTTCCCAGTCTGTCGGTGTACTGTGGCTAAAAGGCCTCAGGCAGCAACTATTCCCCTTTGAGCCTCTGCAGTACTTGCCCCAAGCTTCGGTACATTCCATGAGAACATAGTCACGCATCTTGGAATGTGCCAGTCTGCAACACTTGCTTGAGGACAACTCCTTGTCCAAGTAAACCAGGAAGTTTGAGGCAGACTAAAGAGGATCTGTCCCAGAACTAAGGATCCTCCAGGCACAGACAATGTTTGTCTTGGTGTCCAGGAGCTGCTCAGGATGAACCTTGACAAAACTATTGCATCTCTCTCCAGACCTTCTTTGCAAAAGCTTATTCCATGAGAAGGTGGATAATTGGCTGCTCCACCACACAGCTATCGCCAGGACAATGTGTCAGACTTTGGACAAGTAGGAAGTATCTGATAGACATGGCCTTTCTCATCACTAGTCAAACTATATCTTGGGTTGTAAATGAGATCTCGCCCTTTCCTAATTGACCTTGAACTGAGTGGTTTGCTAGGCCATATCAGGGGCAGTGATAGTTTTATGTCAGAGCATGCCTGTTCTCTCCTTCCCTCTGGAATATACTGGGCCTCATCCCAAAGGCCAGATGATGGTGTGGTGTAATATTGCTAAGTTGGTAATTGAAAGGTCTGCAGGCTAATGCTGTAGGACACAAGGCTCAAATTTTGCCAGACCGGTGAAAATTTAATTCTATTTGTAAATCTGAAATATGAAGAAGTAATGGTACCATCCTTAAATAATCCGCCGACCTTATCTAGTCTGTCCTGCATGTGGCTCCAGACCTACTGTAATGTAGCTGTCGTCTAAAATGTCTGGCCAGCTACTCAGTTAGGCACAGGCAACAAATGCTGGCCTTGCCAGCGTTCAAATGAAAGAATAAAGAAAACAAAAGTTGCCCTTTTCCTCAAGTGATCTGCTCAGTGAGTGTTGGCAGGCTTCTCCAGTGGAGGGAGAAGGGTGACGTTGTTCAGTTCAACACGACCTAATCGATGCCGACTCATACTTCTTTAAGATTTGTTCTTGAGATGTGAGCATCACTGGCTGGGCCAGCATTTGTACCACATCGCTAATTGCCCTTGAGAAGATGGTAATGAGCTGCCTTCTTGAACCGCTACTGTCCATTTGGTGTGCACACCCACAGTGCTGTTAGGGAGGGAGTTCTAGGATGTTGACTCAGTGACGGTGAAGGAACGGTGGTACCATTGCAAATCAGGATGGGGTGGTGAAATGCCAGGCTGTGATTTTCCCATACATCTGCTGCCCTTATTCATCCAGGTGGTAGAGGATGTGGGTTTTGGAAAGTGCCCGCGAAGACGTTTTGGTGAGTTTGCTTCTCCTAGATCGTACTAGGGGAGTGGCGATTGGGCAGCGTTGAGCTTCTTGAGTGTTCTTGGAGCTGCATCCACCCAGGTGAAAGGGCAGCATTCTACCTCACTCCTGACCTGTACCTTGGGAGACTCTGAGGAGCCAGCAGGTGAGCTCATCGCAATGGGTCCGTCAGGTCAGGTTACCAAGAATAAAAACAGAAAATGCCTGAAATATTCCATATGTAAGGCAACATCTGCTCAGAGTGAAACAGAGATATCATTTCAGGTTAATGGTTGTGAATAGAACTGGAAAAAAATCCCAATATTTGATTTTTTTTGCGAGGTTTGGAACTGTAAATCCAATAATATCTTATTGCAAATCTGAATGAGCAGAAGGTAACTCAGGTACTTTCAAAGCACTCAAGACTGTTGTTGTTTTTATAACATATTGAAGATGAATATTCCCCCAAAATTTATACTCTGGTTGTAATATTTCACCCATGGCATTGGATTTGCTGTTTGTTAACATTCTACTCTTCAATGCATTTGTGCTTTTACCATTTTATAATTTACACAATGTTCAGAAAACATCCCCCACATTAAATTGCAAAGTTTCTGGGATTTTTCTGTTACTCTTGTATGGCCTGTTGGCATCACTGGCCAAGCCAGAATGAGTCGCCCATCCCTAGTTGCCCTTAAATGATTGGCTGTCTCGCCTATTTCAGAGGCAGCTAAGGGTCTGTAAGCCAGATCAGGAAAAGAGGGCAATCTTTGTTCCCTCAAGTCATAGAGTCAGAGTCATAAAGTCATAGAATCATAGAGTCATGCAATCATAGAGATGTACAGCACGGAAATAAACCCTTCGGTCCAACCCGTCCATGCCGACCAGATATTCCAACCCAATCTAGTCCCACCTGCCAGCACCCGGCCCATATCCCTCCAAACCCTTCCTATTCATATACCCATCCAGATGCCTTTTAAATGTTGCAATTGTACCAGCTTCCACCACTTCCTCTGGCAGCTCATTCCATACACATACCACCCTCTGTGTGAAAAAGTTGCCCCGTAGGTCTCTTTTACATCTTTCCCCTCTCATCCTAAACCTATGGCGTCTAGTTCTGGACTCCCCAACCCCAGGAAAAAGACTTTGTCTATTTATCCTATCCATGCTCCTCATGATTTGGAGATGCCGGTGTTGGACTGGGGTGTACAAAGTTAAAAATCACACAACACCAGGTTATAGTCCAACAGGTTTAATTGGAAGC
>NC_057748.1:10037784-10045316 GCF_004010195.1 Chiloscyllium plagiosum | reverse complement strand
TAGTGTGCTTCCAATTAAACCTGTTGGACTATAACCTGGTGTTGTGTGATTTTTAACTTCATGCTCCTCATGATTTTGTAAACCTCTATTAGGTCACCCCTCAGCCTCCGACGCTCCAGGGAAAATATCTCCAGCCTGGTAAATCTTTTCTGAACCCTGTCAAGTTTCACAAAGTCAGAGGTGCATTGGAATACTCTTCATTTGTGTGGATGTGTGAAAGTTCAGAAACACAACATCATCCTGGATAAAGCAGCCCTCTTGATTAATGTCAAAAGTGTGCTGCTGGAAAAGCACAACAGGTCAGGCAGCATCCGAGGAGCAGGAAAATCGATGTTTCGGGCCCTGATGAAGTGCTTTTGCCTGAAACGTCGATTTTCCTGCTCCTCGGATGCTGCCTGACCTGCTGTGCTTTTCCAGCAACTCTCTTTTCTAGACTCTAATCTCCAGCATCTGCAGTCCTCACTTTTGCCTCTTGATTAATGGCCCTTCCATTTATTTTCACATTCATTCCTCTTATCACCAAAGCTCAGTAGCAGCAGTGTGTACTGTCTATAAAATGTACTGCAGAAATTCATCAAAGATCCTCAGACAGCTCCTTTCAAACCCCATAACCGCTTCCATCCAGAAGGACACGGGCGGCAGATACATGGGAACACCACACACCTTCAAGTTCCCCTCCAAGCCCCTCACCATCCTGACTTGGAAATATATCATCTTTCCTTCAGTGTTACTGGGTTAAAATCCTGGAATTCGCTCCCTCAGAGCATTGTGGGTCTACCTACAGCACATGGACTGCAGCAGTTCAGGGGCAACTTGGCATGGGCAACAAATGCAAGCAATGCCCACATCCCATGAGTGAATAAAAATAACTCGGGAACAGCAGCATGTCCGGTCTACAAGACGGGCTGCAACAATTCACCAAAGGTCCTCAGACAGCACCTTCCAAACCCAAAATTTCCATCACCTAGAAGGACAAGGGCACCAGGCACATGGGAAAATTATAGCAGATTGTCTTTCCTAAAGGACATTAGTAAAGCGCTTGGTGTTTTACAATGGTTACACAGCTCTTTAATTCTGGATTTTCATTCAATTCACTGTCTGCCATGGAGGGATTTGAATCTATGTCCTCTTTGGTCATTGCATTGAGTAGAGGAGTTGGGAGGTCATGTCGCGGCTGTACAGGACATTGGTTAGGCCAATTTTGGAACACTGTGTTCAATTCGGGTCTCCCGGCCAGAGGAAAGATGTTGTTAAACTTGGAAGGGTTCAGGAAAGATTTACAAGGATGTTGCCAGGTCTGAGCTCCAGAGTTGAATAGGCTGGGGATTTTTTCCCTGTAGCTTCGGAGGCTGAGGGATGACATTATAGAGGTTTATAAAATCATGAGGGTCATGAATATGTTGAATAGCCTCGATCTTTTCCACAGGGTAGGTTTAGGTTTAAGGGCATAGGTTTAAGGTGAGAGGGGAAAGATATAATAGGAACCAAAGGGGTGACGTTTTCACAAAGAGGGTGGTGTGTGTATGGAACGAGCTGCCAGAGGAAGTGGTGGACGCTTGTACAATTCCAACATTTAAAAGACATCTGGATGGGTATAGGAATAAGAAGGATTGAGAGGGATATGGGCCAACTGCTGGCAAATGGAACTAGATTCATTTAGGATATCTGGTTGGCATGGACGAGTTGGACCAAAGGGTCCGTTTCCATGCTGTACATCTCTAAGACTCTATGACTCTATAACACGAGCATTGGGATATTAGCCCAGTGAGGTTATCACCACCTTGCAAACTTATGGCAAAAGGAGGCCATTTGGCCTATCCTATCTGTTCTGGTTCTTTGAGAGAACAATCATGCTTAGGCTGACACTCCCACTTCTGCACGGGCTCTTCAAATCAGCATAGCCTATTGTCAATCTCCTGCGTTCTCTCCCTGCCCTCTATTTCTATCCAAATAATCATCCAATGCCATCTTAAATGGCTCAGTTGAACCTGCCTCCACCATACTTACAGGCAGTGTATTGTCCTGGAGACTCCAGACAAATCCTGGAGGGTTGGCATCACTTATTCATGCCCATGTTGCTCGACTTGAGTCTGAGCTGGCATTTCAATGCTGTGGCAAAGGCGTGGCTGCATTGTTGGAGATGCTGGTTCTCAGCTGAGCGAGGTTGACGCAGATCATAAAGGACATTCAGAGACTAACATGAAGAGTGGCCTGGTGGTTCAGTGGTTGGCACTGCTGTCTCACAGCTCCAGGGACCTGGGTTTGATTCCAGCCTCGGGCAACTGTCTGTGTGGAGTTTGAACATAATCCCAGTGTCTGTGTGGGTTTCCTCCCACAATCCAAAGATGTGCAGGTTAGGTGGATTGGCCATGCTAAAATGCCCATAGTGCTCACGGATTTATAGGTTAGGTGCATTAGTCAGGGATAAATGTAGAGTAACAGGGGAATGGGTTTGGGTGGGATACTCTTCCGAGGGTCGGTGTGGACTTGTTGGGCCAAATGGCCTGTTTCCACACAATGGGGATACTGTGATTCTGTAGAGATTCTAAGCCATTTGACACAGATTAATGGGAGGCATGGTGGCTCAGTGGTTAGCACTGCTGCCTCACAGCGCCAGGGACCCTGGTTTGATTCCAGCCTCGAGAGAATGTGTGTGTGGAGTTTGCACATTCTCCCCATGTCTGCATGGGTTTCCTCCAGGTGCTCGGGTTTCCTCCCACAATCCAAAGATGTGCAGCTTAGGCGGACTGGCCATATTAAGTTGCCCATTGTTGTCAGGGATGTGTAGGTTAGGTGCATTAGTCAGGGGTAAGTGTAGAGTAACAGGGGAGTGGACCTGGATGGGTCACTCTTCGGAGGGTTGGTGTGGACTTGTTGGGCCAAATGGCCTGTTTCCACACTGTAGGGATTCTATGATCAGTGAATTGAAGTTAAACTTCCTCCCTCAGCCACTAATGGGCTGTTGGATCACCATTGGCAAGTCAAAAATCAATGCTTCATTTAATTCAGTAACAAGAGTGAGTGCATCCACTTCCCTCTGTGTTACAGAAAAAGCAAAACTCTCTGATAGGAGAAACACTTCTGTTCAGATTCATCCTTGTGACATTAATCAGAGATTTTTACAAATTCCATTAATGGATGGGCGGGGTATCGATGGCTGATCCCAGCATTTAATTGCCGGTAAAGAAAGTGGTGGAGAGCTGCTTTCTCGAACCGTTGTAGCTCCTGGGATTTAGGGAAACACATGATGATGTTAGAGAGGGAGTTCCTGGATTTCGACCCAGAGACAGTTTAAGGAACTGTGACATTGTTCCAAGTCAAATTGCAGTTCCAATATCAAAATGGAGGCTAAGCCAGAAGTTCTCATAGTTGATCATTACTCTCAAGATTTCTGACACTGTTTAGATCCCCAAGGATGCATTCCTGATTATACCTCTCTCCCTCTTTGCTACTAGCTTCCCAGGCGTCAGTGCATCAACTCTCATTGGATGAGAGAAGTCTGAAAGTGAGTGTTATCTCAGTTGTTTCAGATCAAAAGGAGACTGCATAGAGTGGACAGCAAGCACCAACTCCTCTCAATGGAGGAAGTCAGAGGTCACATGACACCAGGTTATAGTCCTGATTTGGACGTGCTGGTGTTGGACTGGGGTGGACAAAGTTAACTTGGTTTGAAATCGCAAGCTTTCCAAGTGCTGTCCCTTCACGAGGTGCAGAACAATTTGGAACTAATTGCAAACATTGTCTTGCAACACAGAGGCTACCAGGAAATATACTTTAATATTAAATGAGTGCATTAATTGGCAAATGTGCAATCTTCTCAACATCTACTTTAATTTCAAACATACAGTTTATTCATAAAAGTTGTCTAAGAACATTGCATAACATGTCGAGTTTGACATTACCTAAGGTGCAATCCAGTGTAATTTTTGGCAGAGCATATGTTGAAGGGGCAGCGCTCCGAAAGCTTGCAATTTCAAATAAACCTGGCAGACTCTAACCTGGTGTCATGTGACTTCTCACTTTCTCCACCCCTGTTCAACACCGGCATCGCCACATCTCAGTGGAGAGGTGACTAACCAGAGGACATAGATTACAAATAGTTTATTACAAGAATTAGGGAGGAGTTATGATAAAAACCTTTTCATGGGGTAGCACGGTGGCTCAGTGGTTAGCATCTTTGCCTCACAGCACCATGGACCCAGGTTCAATTCCAGCCTCGGGCGACTGTCTGTGTGGAGTTTGCACATTCTCCCTGTGTCTGCGTGGGTTTCCTCTGGGTGCTCCGGTTTCCTCCCACAGTCCAAAGATGTGCAGGTTAGGGTGAATGTTCCATGCTAAATTACCCTTAGTGTTAGGTGTATTAGTCAGAGGGAAATGGGTCTGGGTGGGTTACTCTTCGGATGGTCGGTGTGGACGTGTTGGGCCGAAGGGCCTGTTTCCATACTGTAGGGAATCTAATCTAATCTAATCCAGAGGACAGTGGAAGTTTGGAACTCACTGTCTGAAAGGGTTGTAAACACCAAAAACTCAAATGCATTTGAGGATCTCTCTGCTATGCACTTGAGCTTTAACCTACTAGGACTAAGGGCTGGAAAGTAGGATGAGGCTGGCTAGATCTTTATTTACCAGCACAGAAACAGTGGGCTGAATGGCCTCCTACACCAAAATATTCCAAGGCTCGCAACTCATCCAAATGACTATGCTCCACTTATGACTGTGGACAGTGAATACCAAGGGGCTATTTAACTGGGTGTGGCGTCAAATTTGTCCCTGTCTATTGTCATCAGAAATATCTGGAAGGAATTTCCAGTCACTAGTTAAGAGCAGGATCCAATCTTTCCATAATGCAGGATTTCTGAGGTGAATTGTTACAACATTGTTTCTTAGTCAGCCTACAAAAGCCTGTATAAATTTCACTGGGTCGCATTCAGGTCTAGCTGTGATCCACCAACTCACCCTTTAATCCATTTCACTCCCTCCCTGTGGTTCTTCTCTATTTGGCCTGAAGGTGTCTCGATTACTGCCCAATGCTGTGTAGTAATCTCCCTTCACCATCGGAGGGTGCCAGTTTACCACCATCGGCTCCATATATGCTCTTGGTGCTTTTTCAAAGACATTAACAGCCCCTAGACACTAATTGCAAACATTGTCTTGCAACACAGAGGTTACAAGTAAATATACTTTAATATTACATCAGTGTATTAGTTGGCAAATGTGCAGTCCTCTCAACAGCCATCTTAGTTTCAAACAATGCACTTTATTCATAAAAGTTGTCTAAGAACATCGCATAACTTGCTGAGTTTGACATTACATAAGGTGCAATCCAGTTTAATTTTTGTCAACACAGTACATGCCACTCTGAGATGCTTCAGTGCAATGCAGTTACAATGATACCACCTGATGAAGGAGTGGTGCATGGAAGCTAGTGCTTCCAATTAAACCTGTTGGACTATAACCTGGATTTGTGTGATTTTTAACTTTGTCCATCCCAGTCCAACACTGGCACCTCCAAATCATGCCTACCCTATCGACACCACTAACTGCCGGCTTAAAGTGGAGAGGATCTCCAAGAAGCTCGTACAATCGACACAGACATCAAGTTTCTACAGAAATGCAGGCAAGCAGGAAAGATCCAAAAAGATTATGGATCATGAACCCACTCAAGTCGACCCCTACAACACGGACTACGCAGAGAGACTTTGCCACCGCCCCTCTCGTAAACTCCTCAATCATCTCGTGCCCCAACTCTACAGCAGGCGCCACAACCTGGAAATTCAGATGGAGTCCACACTCTCAGCCTGCACTCAGGATACATCAGTACAATTACGTGACATTGCCAAACAGACAAGGCGACAAAACTACACCACATACATGCACGCCAAGAACAAAAAACTGGAGAAACTTGGCATTCTCACCAGTAATAGCAAAGCCCACCCTGGCACCACAGTAGACAACATTATCGCTGCGGGGAAGTCTATTATCAACTTATTGGACCACACCCTTCGACTGGAAGAGATTGAAGTCCTGAGTAGCGGTCCCAACTTCTGCCCCATCACCAAAATGGACCCGTTGGTTCTTGCAGTAGACACGGAGGAGTTCATCAGACGAATAAAACTCCGGGAATTCTTTCAAGATGCCAGCAGTGATCCCAACGAGCCCACTGATGAACTGGAACAGTCATCACGGATCTGTAAAGGAGCGACAGTCAACTTGGAGCCCACCGGACGGCCACTGCCCTGGGCTTGACATGTATGCTCAAACCGTCAGGAAATATATAAATGCCAGATTCATCAGCCGTACCCACAAGGGAGAGCAAAACATCACCCGTTCACAACGCAACGCCATCCATGCTCTCAAAACCAATCACAACATTGTCATCAAACCAGCAGATAATGGAGGAGCCATTCTCATTCAGAATAGAACAGATTACTGCAAGAAAGTGAAAGTGCAAGACAGCTGAACAACCAGGAACACTACAGGCAACTACCAGCTGATCCGACCAAAGAACACACCCATGAATTAAACACATTGATCAGGACTTTGGATCCAGTCCTTCAGAGTTCCCTATGCTCCCTTATCCCACGTACTTCTCATGTAGGTGACTTCTACTGCCTTCCAAAGGTACACAACACCAATACACCAGGACGCCCCATTGTATCGGGCAATGGGACCCTGTGTGAGAATCTCTCCGGCTATGTTGAAGGCATCTTGAAACATATTGTACAGGAGATCCACAGCTTCTGTTGCGACACTACAGATTTCTTACAGAAACTCAGCACCCACAGACCAGTCGAATCGGGAACATTCCTCGTCACAATGGACATTTCAGCACTCTACACCAGCATCCCCCACAATGACAGCATCGTGGCAACAGCCTCAGTACTCAACACCAACAACTGCCAATCTCCTAACACCGTCCTACAACTCATCTGCTTTATCCTCGATCACAATGTCTTCATCTTAGACAACCACTTCTTCATCCAGACACACGGAACAGCCACGGGGACCAAATTTGCACCCCAATATGCCAACATTTTCATGCACAGGTTCGAACAAGACTTCTTCTCTACGCAGGTCCTCCAACCAACACTATACACAAAGTACATTGATGACATTTTCTTCCTCTGGACCCATGGCGAAGACTCACTGAAACAACTACACAGTGATATCAACAAGTTTCATCCCACCATCAAACTCAGCATGGACTACTCTCGACTAACTGTCTCATTCTTGGACACATGCATCTCCATCAAGAATGGGGACCTCAGCACCTCCCTCTCCCGCAAATCCACAGACAACCTCACAATGCTAGACTTCTCCAGCTTCCACCCAAAACATATTAAAACAGCCATCCTCTATGGACAAGCCCTATGTGTACACTGGATCTGCTCAGATGAGGAGGAATGTGACCGGCACCTGGAAATACTCAGGGATGCCCTCATAAGAACGGGTTACGATGCTCAACTCAGTGACCGCCAGTTCCGTCATGCCACAGCAAGGAACCATAATGACCTCCTCAGGAGACAGACACG